>NW_027637079.1:0-72500 GCF_951216825.1 Electrona antarctica | reverse complement strand
GATGGGCTATAGCCCATGGTCTCGAACGGCATGCTATAGTATTCCGTTTTGCATCATTTTTGAGGATTTGAAAAAAAGACGAAAATTCCGAGACCATGGGCTATAGCCCATCGTCTGAGTCATTTTCGTCTTTTTTTCAAATCCTCGTTTTTCATCATTTATGACCATGGCGATGGGCTATAGCCCATGGTCTCGAACGGCATACTATCGCATGCCGTTTTCCATCATTTTTGAGGATTTGAAAAAAAGACGAAAATCACTCCGAGACCATGGGCTATAGCCCATCGTCTCGTAGTCATTTTCGTCTTTTTTTCAAATCCTTGTTTTTCATCATTTATGGCCATGGCGATGGGCTATAGCCCATGGTCTCGAACGGCATGCTATAGTATTCCGTTTTGCATCATTTTTGAGGATTTGAAAAAAAGACGAAAATCACTCCGAGACCATGGGCTATAGCCCATCGTCTCGGAGTCATTTTCGTCTTTTTTTCAAATCCTTGTTTTTCATAATTTATGACCATGGCGATGGGCTATAGCCCATGGTCTCGAACGGCATACTATAGCATGCCGTTTTGCATTATCTTTGAGGATTTGAAAAAAAGACAAAAAATCACTCCGAGACCATGGGCTATAGCCCATCGTCTCGGAGTAATTTTCGTCTTTTTTTCAAATCCTTGTTTTTCATCATTTATGGCCATGGCGATGGGCTATAGCCCATGGTCTCGAACGGCATACTATAGCCCATCGCCATGGTCATAAATGATGAAAAACGAGGTTTTCATCATTTATGACCATGGTCTCGAACGGCATACTATAGCATGCCGTTTTCCATTATTTTTGAGGATTTGAAAAAAAGACGAAAATCACTCCGAGTCGAGACCATGGGCTATAGCCCATCGTCTCGGAGTCATTTTCGTCTTTTTTTCAAATCCTTGTTTTTCATAATTTATGGCCATGGCGATGGGCTATAGCCCATGGTCTCGAACGGCATGCTATAGTATTCCGTTTTGCATCATTTTTGAGGATTTAAAAAAAAGACGAAAATCACTCCGAGACCATGGGCTATAGCCCATCGTCTCGGAGTCATTTTCGTCTTTTTTTCAAATCCTTGTTTTTCATCATTTATGACCATGGCGATGGGCTATAGCCCATGGTCTCGAACGGCATACTATAGCATGCCGTTTTCCATCATTTTTGAGGATTTGAAAAAAAGACGAAAATCACTCCGAGACGATGGGCTATAGCCCATGGTCTCGGAGTCATTTTCGTCTTTTTTTTCAAATCCTTGTTATTCATAATTTATGACCATGGCGATGGGCTATAGCCCATGGTCTCGAACGGCATACTATAGCATGGCGTTTTCCATCATTTTTGAGGATTTGAAAAAAAGGCGAAAATCACTCCGAGACCATGGGCTATAGCCCATCGTCTCGGAGTCATTTTCGTCTTTTTTTCAAATCCTTGTTTTTCATAATTTATGACCATGGCGATGGGCTATAGCCCATGGTCTCGAACGGCATACTATAGCATGCCGTTTTGCATCATTTTTGAGGATTTGAAAAAAAGACGAAAATCACTCCGAGACCATGGGCTATAGCCCATCGTCTCGGAGTCATTTTCGTCTTTTTTTCAAATCCTTGTTTTTCATCATTTATGACCATGGCGATGGGCTATAGCCCATGGTCTCGAACGGCATGCTATAGTATTCCGTTTTGCATCATTTTTGAGGATTTGAAAAAAAGACGAAAATTCCGAGACCATGGGCTATAGCCCATCGTCTGAGTCATTTTCGTCTTTTTTTCAAATCCTCGTTTTTCATCATTTATGACCATGGCGATGGGCTATAGCCCATGGTCTCGAACGGCATACTATCGCATGCCGTTTTCCATCATTTTTGAGGATTTGAAAAAAAGACGAAAATCACTCCGAGACCATGGGCTATAGCCCATCGTCTCGTAGTCATTTTCGTCTTTTTTTCAAATCCTTGTTTTTCATCATTTATGGCCATGGCGATGGGCTATAGCCCATGGTCTCGAACGGCATGCTATAGTATTCCGTTTTGCATCATTTTTGAGGATTTGAAAAAAAGACGAAAATCACTCCGAGACCATGGGCTATAGCCCATCGTCTCGGAGTCATTTTCGTATTTTTTTCAAATCCTTGTTTTTCATCATTAATGACCATGGCGATGGGCTATAGCCCATGGTCTCGAACGGCATACTATAGCATGCCGTTTTCCATCATTTTTGAGGATTTGAAAAAAAGACGAAAATCACTCCGAGACGATGGGCTATAGCCCATGGTCTCGGAGTCATTTTCGTCTTTTTTTTTCAAATGCTTGTTTTTCATCATTTATGACCATGGCGATGGGCTATAGCCCATGGTCTCGAACGGCATACTATAGCATGCCGTTTTCCATCATTTTTGAGGATTTGAAAAAAAGACGAAAATCACTCCGAGACCATGGGCTATAGCCCATCGTCTCGGAGTCATTTTCGTCTTTTTTTCAAATCCTTGTTTTTCATAATTTATGACCATGGCGATGGGCTATAGCCCATGGTCTCGAACGGCATACTATAGCATGCCGTTTTGCATCATTTTTGAGGATTTGAAAAAAAGACGAAAATCACTCCGAGACCATGGGCTATAGCCCATCGTCTCGGAGTCATTTTCGTCTTTTTTTCAAATCCTTGTTTTTCATCATTTATGACCATGGCGATGGGCTATAGCCCATGGTCTCGAACAGCATGCTATAGTATTCCGTTTTGCATCATTTTTGAGGATTTGAAAAAAAGACGAAAATCACTCCGAGACCATCGTCTCGGAGTAATTTTCGTCTTTTTTTCAAATCCTCGTTTTTCATAATTTATAACCATGGCGATGGGCTATAGCCCATGGTCTCGAACGGCATACTATAGCATGCCGTTTTCCATCATTTTTTTGGATTTGAAAAAAAGACGAAAATGACTCCGAGACCATGGGCTATAGCCCATCGTCTGAGTCATTTTCGTCTTTTTTTCAAATCCTCGTTTTTCATCATTTATGACCATGGCGATGGGCTATAGCCCATGGTCTCGAACGGCATACTATCGCATGCCGTTTTCCATCATTTTTGAGGATTTGAAAAAAAGACGAAAATCACTCCGAGACCATGGGCTATAGCCCATCGTCTCGTAGTCATTTTCGTCTTTTTTTCAAATCCTTGTTTTTCATCATTTATGGCCATGGCGATGGGCTATAGCCCATGGTCTCGAACGGCATGCTATAGTATTCCGTTTTGCATCATTTTTGAGGATTTGAAAAAAAGACGAAAATCACTCCGAGACCATGGGCTATAGCCCATCGTCTCGGAGTCATTTTCGTCTTTTTTTCAAATCCTTGTTTTTCATAATTTATGACCATGGCGATGGGCTATAGCCCATGGTCTCGAACGGCATACTATAGCATGCCGTTTTGCATCATCTTTGAGGATTTGAAAAAAAGACAAAAAATCACTCCGAGACCATGGGCTATAGCCCATCGTCTCGGAGTAATTTTCGTCTTTTTTTTCAAATCCTTGTTTTTCATCATTTATGACCATGGCGATGGGCTATAGCCCATGGTCTCGAACGGCATGCTAAAGTATTCCGTTTTGCATCATTTTTGAGGATTTGAAAAAAAGACGAAAATCACTCCGAGACCATGGGCTATAGCCCATCGTCTCGGAGTCATTTTCGTCTTTTTTTCAAATCCTTGTTTTTCATAATTTATGACCATGGCGATGGGCTATAGCCCATGGTCTCGAACGGCATACTATAGCATGCCGTTTTGCATCATTTTTGAGGATTTGAAAAAAAGACGAAAATCACTCCGAGACCATGGGCTATAGCCCATCGTCTCGGAGTCATTTTCGTCTTTTTTTCAAATCCTTGTTTTTCATAATTTATGACCATGGCGATGGGCTATAGCCCATGGTCTCGAACGGCATACTATAGCATGCCGTTTTGCATCATTTTTGAGGATTTGAAAAAAAGACGAAAATCACTCCGAGACCATGGGCTATAGCCCATCGTCTCGGAGTCATTTTCGTCTTTTTTTCAAATCCTTGTTTTTCATCATTTATGACCATGGCGATGGGCTATAGCCCATGGTCTCGAACAGCATGCTATAGTATTCCGTTTTGCATCATTTTTGAGGATTTGAAAAAAAGACGAAAATCACTCCGAGACCATCGTCTCGGAGTAATTTTCGTCTTTTTTTCAAATCCTCGTTTTTCATCATTTATAACCATGGCGATGGGCTATAGCCCATGGTCTCGAACGGCATACTATAGCATGCCGTTTTCCATCATTTTTTTGGATTTGAAAAAAAGACGAAAATGACTCCGAGACCATGGGCTATAGCCCATCGTCTGAGTCATTTTCGTCTTTTTTTCAAATCCTCGTTTTTCATCATTTATGACCATGGCGATGGGCTATAGCCCATGGTCTCGAACGGCATACTATCGCATGCCGTTTTCCATCATTTTTGAGGATTTGAAAAAAAGACGAAAATCACTCCGAGACCATGGGCTATAGCCCATCGTCTCGTAGTCATTTTCGTCTTTTTTTCAAATTCTTGTTTTTCATCATTTATGGCCATGGCGATGGGCTATAGCCCATGGTCTCGAACGGCATGCTATAGTATTCCGTTTTGCATCATTTTTGAGGATTTGAAAAAAAGACGAAAATCACTCCGAGACCATGGGCTATAGCCCATCGTCTCGGAGTCATTTTCGTCTTTTTTTCAAATCCTTGTTTTTCATAATTTATGACCATGGCGATGGGCTATAGCCCATGGTCTCGAACGGCATACTATAGCATGCCGTTTTGCATCATCTTTGAGGATTTGAAAAAAAGACAAAAAATCACTCCGAGACCATGGGCTATAGCCCATCGTCTCGGAGTAATTTTCGTCTTTTTTTCAAATCCTTGTTTTTCATCATTTATGACCATGGCGATGGGCTATAGCCCATGGTCTCGAACGGCATGCTAAAGTATTCCGTTTTGCATCATTTTTGAGGATTTGAAAAAAAGACGAAAATCACTCCGAGACCATGGGCTATAGCCCATCGTCTCGGAGTCATTTTCGTCTTTTTTTCAAATCCTTGTTTTTCATCATTTATGACCATGGCGATGGGCTATAGCCCATGGTCTCGAACGGCATGCTATAGTATTCCGTTTTGCATCATTTTTGAGGATTTGAAAAAAAGACGAAAATCACTCAGAGACCATGGGCTATAGCCCATCGTCTCGTAGTCATTTTCGTCTTTTTTTCAAATCCTTGTTTTTCATCATTTATGGCCATGGCGATGGGCTATAGCCCATGGTCTCGAACGACATGCTATAGTATTCCGTTTTGCATCATTTTTGAGGATTTGAAAAAAAGACGAAAATCACTCCGAGACCATGGGCTATAGCCCATCGTCTCGTAGTCATTTTCGACTTTTTTTCAAATCCTTGTTTTTCATCATTTATGGCCATGGCGATGGGCTATAGCCCATGGTCTCGAACGACATGCTATAGTATTCCGTTTTGCATCATTTTTGAGGATTTGAAAAAAAGACGAAAATCACTCCGAGTCGAGACCATGGGCTATAGCCCATCGTCTCGGAGTCATTTTCGTCTTTTTTTCAAATCCTTGTTTTTCATCATTTATGACCATGGCGATGGGCTATAGCCCATGGTCTCGAACGGCATGCTATAGTATTCCGTTTTGCATCATTTTTGAGGATTTGAAAAAAAGACGAAAATCACTCCGAGACCATGGGCTATAGCCCATCGTCTCGGAGTCATTTTCGTCTTTTTTTCAAATCCTTGTTTTTCATCATTTATGACCATGGCGATGGGCTATAGCCCATGGTCTCGAACGGCATACTATAGCATGCCGTTTTCCATCATTTTTGAGGATTTGAAAAAAAGACGAAAATCACTCCGAGACCATGGGCTATAGCCCATCGTCTCGTAGTCATTTTCGTCTTTTTTTCAAATCCTTGTTTTTCATCATTTATGGCCATGGCGATGGGCTATAGCCCATGGTCTCGAACGACATGCTATAGTATTCCGTTTTGCATCATTTTTGAGGATTTGAAAAAAAGACGAAAATCACTCCGAGACCATGGGCTATAGCCCATCGTCTCGTAGTCATTTTCGTCTTTTTTTCAAATCCTTGTTTTTCATCATTTATGGCCATGGCGATGGGCTATAGCCCATGGTCTCGAACGACATGCTATAGTATTCCGTTTTGCATCATTTTTGAGGATTTGAAAAAAAGACGAAAATCACTCCGAGTCGAGACCATGGGCTATAGCCCATCGTCTCGGAGTCATTTTCGTCTTTTTTTCAAATCCTTGTTTTTCATCATTTATGACCATGGCGATGGGCTATAGCCCATGGTCTCGAACGGCATGCTATAGTATTCCGTTTTGCATCATTTTTGAGGATTTGAAAAAAAGACGAAAATCACTCCGAGACCATGGGCTATAGCCCATCGTCTCGGAGTCATTTTCGTCTTTTTTTCAAATCCTTGTTTTTCATCATTTATGACCATGGCGATGGGCTATAGCCCATGGTCTCGAACGGCATACTATAGCATGCCGTTTTCCATCATTTTTGAGGATTTGAAAAAAAGACGAAAATCAATCCGAGACCATGGGCTATAGCCCATCGTCTCGGAGTCATTTTCGTCTTTTTTTCAAATCCTTGTTTTTCATAATTTATGACCATGGCGATGGGCTATAGCCCATGGTCTCGAACGGCATGCTATAGTATTCCGTTTTGCATCATTTTTGAGGATTTGAAAAAAAGACGAAAATCACTCCGAGACCATGGGCTATAGCCCATCGTCTCGTAGTCATTTTCGTCTTTTTTTCAAATCCTTGTTTTTCATCATTTATGGCCATGGCGATGCGCTATAGCCCATGGTCTCGAACGGCATGCTATAGTATTCCGTTTTGCATCATTTTTGAGGATTTGAAAAAAAGACGAAAATCACTCCGAGACCATGGGCTATAGCCCATCGTCTCGGAGACATTTTCGTCTTTTTTTCAAATCCTTGTTTTTCATAATTTATGACCATGGCGATGGGCTATAGCCCATGGTCTCGAACGGCATACTATAGCATGCCGTTTTGCATCATCTTTGAGGATTTGAAAGAAAGACAAAAAATCACTCCGAGACCATGGGCTATAGCCCATCGTCTCGGAGTCATTTTCGTCTTTTTTTCAAATCCTCGTTTTTCATCATTTATGACCATGGCGATGGGCTATAGCCCATGTTCTCGAACGGCATACTATAGCATGCCGTTTTCCATCATTTTTGAGGATTCGAAAAAAAGACGAAAATCACTCCGAGACGATGGGCTATAGCCCATCGTCTCGGAGTAATTTTCGTCTTTTTTTCAAATCCTCGTTTTTCATCATTTATGACCATGGCGATGGGCTATAGCCCATGGTCTCGAACGGCATACTATAGCATGCCGTTTTCCATAATTTTTGAGGATTTGAAAAAAAGACGAAAATCACTCCGAGTCGAGACCATGGGCTATAGCCCATGGTCTCGGAGTCTTTTTCGTCTTTTTTTCAAATCCTCGTTTTTCATCATTTATGACCATGGCGATGGGCTATAGCCCATGGTCTCGAACGGCATACTATAGCATGCCGTTTTCCATCATTTTTGAGGATTTGAAAAAAAGACGAAAATGACTCCGAGACCATGGGCTATAGCCCATCGTCTCGGAGTCATTTTCGTCTTTTTTTTCAAATCCTTGTTTTTCATCATTTATGACCATGGCGATGGGCTATAGCCCATGGTCTCGAACGGCATACTATAGCATGCCGTTTTCCATCATTTTTGAGGATTTGAAAAAAAGACGAAAATGACTCCGAGACCATGGACTATAGCCCATCGTCTGAGTCATTTTCGTCTTTTTTTCAAATCCTCGTTTTTCATCATTTATGACCATGGCGATGGGCTATAGCCCATGGTCTCGAACGGCATACTATCGCATGCCGTTCTCCATCATTTGAGGATTTGAAAAAAAGACGAAAATCACTCCGAGACCATGGGCTATAGCCCATCGTCTCGTAGTCATTTTCGTCTTTTTTTCAAATCCTTGTTTTTCATCATTTATGGCCATGGCGATGGGCTATAGCCCATGGTCTCGAACGGCATGCTATAGTATTCCGTTTTCCATCATTTTTGAGGATTTGAAAAAAAGACGAAAATGACTCCGAGACCATGGGCTATAGCCCATCGTCTCGGAGTCATTTTCGTCTTTTTTTCAAATCCTCGTTTTTCATCATTTATGACCATGGCGATGGGCTATAGCCCATGGTCTCGAACGACATGCTATAGTATTCCGTTTTGCATCATTTTTGAGGATTTGAAAAAAAGACGAAAATCACTCCGAGACCATGGGCTATAGCCCATCGTCTCGGAGTCATTTTCGTCTTTTTTTCAAATCCTCGTTTTTCATCATTTATGACCATGGCGATGGGCTATAGCCCATGGTCTCGAACGACATGCTATAGTATTCCGTTTTGCATCATTTTTGAGGATTTGAAAAAAAGACGAAAATCACTCCGAGACCATGGGCTATAGCCCATCGTCTCGTAGTCATTTTCGTCTTTTTTTCAAATCCTTGTTTTTCATCATTTATGGCCATGGCGATGGGCTATAGCCCATGGTCTCGAACGACATGCTATAGTATTCCGTTTTGCATCATTTTTGAGGATTTGAAAAAAAGACGAAAATCACTCCGAGTCGAGACCATGGGCTATAGCCCATCGTCTCGGAGTCATTTTCGTCTTTTTTTCAAATCCTTGTTTTTCATCATTTATGACCATGGCGATGGGCTATAGCCCATGGTCTCGAACGGCATGCTATAGTATTCCGTTTTGCATCATTTTTGAGGATTTGAAAAAAAGACGAAAATCACTCCGAGACCATGGGCTATAGCCCATCGTCTCGGAGTCATTTTCGTCTTTTTTTCAAATCCTCGTTTTTCATCATTTATGACCATGGCGATGGGCTATAGCCCATGGTCTCGAACGACATGCTATAGTATTCCGTTTTGCATCATTTTTGAGGATTTGAAAAAAAGACGAAAATCACTCCGAGACCATGGGCTATAGCCCATCGTCTCGTAGTCATTTTCGTCTTTTTTTCAAATCCTTGTTTTTCATCATTTATGGCCATGGCGATGGGCTATAGCCCATGGTCTCGAACGACATGCTATAGTATTCCGTTTTGCATCATTTTTGAGGATTTGAAAAAAAGACGAAAATCACTCCGAGTCGAGACCATGGGCTATAGCCCATCGTCTCGGAGTCATTTTCGTCTTTTTTTCAAATCCTTGTTTTTCATCATTTATGACCATGGCGATGGGCTATAGCCCATGGTCTCGAACGGCATGCTATAGTATTCCGTTTTGCATCATTTTTGAGGATTTGAAAAAAAGACGAAAATCACTCCGAGACCATGGGCTATAGCCCATCGTCTCGGAGTCATTTTCGTCTTTTTTTCAAATCCTTGTTTTTCATCATTTATGACCATGGCGATGGGCTATAGCCCATGGTCTCGAACGGCATACTATAGCATGCCGTTTTCCATCATTTTTGAGGATTTGAAAAAAAGACGAAAATCAATCCGAGACCATGGGCTATAGCCCATCGTCTCGGAGTCATTTTCGTCTTTTTTTCAAATCCTTGTTTTTCATAATTTATGACCATGGCGATGGGCTATAGCCCATGATCTCGAACGGCATGCTATAGTATTCCGTTTTGCATCATTTTTGAGGATTTGAAAAAAAGACGAAAATCACTCCGAGACCATGGGCTATAGCCCATCGTCTCGTAGTCATTTTCGTCTTTTTTTCAAATCCTTGTTTTTCATCATTTATGGCCATGGCGATGCGCTATAGCCCATGGTCTCGAACGGCATGCTATAGTATTCCGTTTTGCATCATTTTTGAGGATTTGAAAAAAAGACGAAAATCACTCCGAGACCATGGGCTATAGCCCATCGTCTCGGAGACATTTTCGTCTTTTTTTCAAATCCTTGTTTTTCATAATTTATGACCATGGCGATGGGCTATAGCCCATGGTCTCGAACGGCATACTATAGCATGCCGTTTTGCATCATCTTTGAGGATTTGAAAGAAAGACAAAAAATCACTCCGAGACCATGGGCTATAGCCCATCGTCTCGGAGTCATTTTCGTCTTTTTTTCAAATCCTCGTTTTTCATCATTTATGACCATGGCGATGGGCTATAGCCCATGGTCTCGAACGGCATACTATAGCATGCCGTTTTCCATCATTTTTGAGGATTCGAAAAAAAGACGAAAATCACTCCGAGACGATGGGCTATAGCCCATCGTCTCGGAGTAATTTTCGTCTTTTTTTCAAATCCTCGTTTTTCATCATTTATGACCATGGCGATGGGCTATAGCCCATGGTCTCGAACGGCATACTATAGCATGCCGTTTTCCATAATTTTTGAGGATTTGAAAAAAAGACGAAAATCACTCCGAGTCGAGACCATGGGCTATAGCCCATGGTCTCGGAGTCTTTTTCGTCTTTTTTTCAAATCCTCGTTTTTCATCATTTATGACCATGGCGATGGGCTATAGCCCATGGTCTCGAACGGCATACTATAGCATGCCGTTTTCCATCATTTTTGAGGATTTGAAAAAAAGACGAAAATGACTCCGAGACCATGGGCTATAGCCCATCGTCTCGGAGTCATTTTCGTCTTTTTTTTCAAATCCTTGTTTTTCATCATTTATGACCATGGCGATGGGCTATAGCCCATGGTCTCGAACGGCATACTATAGCATGCCGTTTTCCATCATTTTTGAGGATTTGAAAAAAAGACGAAAATGACTCCGAGACCATGGACTATAGCCCATCGTCTGAGTCATTTTCGTCTTTTTTTCAAATCCTCGTTTTTCATCATTTATGACCATGGCGATGGGCTATAGCCCATGGTCTCGAACGGCATACTATCGCATGCCGTTCTCCATCATTTGAGGATTTGAAAAAAAGACGAAAATCACTCCGAGACCATGGGCTATAGCCCATCGTCTCGTAGTCATTTTCGTCTTTTTTTCAAATCCTTGTTTTTCATCATTTATGGCCATGGCGATGGGCTATAGCCCATGGTCTCGAACGGCATGCTATAGTATTCCGTTTTCCATCATTTTTGAGGATTTGAAAAAAAGACGAAAATGACTCCGAGACCATGGGCTATAGCCCATCGTCTCGGAGTCATTTTCGTCTTTTTTTCAAATCCTCGTTTTTCATCATTTATGACCATGGCGATGGGCTATAGCCCATGGTCTCGAACGACATGCTATAGTATTCCGTTTTGCATCATTTTTGAGGATTTGAAAAAAAGACGAAAATCACTCCGAGACCATGGGCTATAGCCCATCGTCTCGGAGTCATTTTCGTCTTTTTTTCAAATCCTCGTTTTTCATCATTTATGACCATGGCGATGGGATATAGCCCATGGTCTCGAACGGCATACTATAGCATGCCGTTTTCCATCATTTTTGAGGATTCGAAAAAAAGACGAAAATCACTCCGAGACGATGGGCTATAGCCCATGGTCTCGGAGTCATTTTCGACTTTTTTTTCAAATCCTTGTTTTTCATCATTTATGACCATGGCGATGGGCTATAGCCCATGGTCTCGAACGGCATACTATCGCATGCCGTTTTGCATCATTTTTTAGGATTTGAAAAAAAGACGAAAATCACTCCGAGACCATGGGCTATAGCCCATCGTCTCGTAGTCATTTTCGTCTTTTTTTCAAATCCTTGTTTTTCATCATTTATGGCCATGGCGATGGGCTATAGCCCATGGTCTCGAACGGCATGCTATAGTATTCCGTTTTGCATCATTTTTGAGGATTTGAAAAAAAGACGAAAATCACTCCGAGACCATGGGCTATAGCCCATCGTCTGAGTCATTTTCGTCTTTTTTTCAAATCCTCGTTTTTCATCATTTATGACCATGGCGATGGGCTATAGCCCATGGTCTCGAACGGCATACTATAGCATGCCGTTTTCCATCATTTTTGAGGATTTAAAAAAAAGACGAAAATGACTCCGAGACCATGGGCTATAGCCCATCGTCTGAGTCATTTTCGTCTTTTTTCAAATCCTCGTTTTTCATAATTTATGACCATGGCGATGGGCTATAGCCCATGGTCTCGAACGACATGCTATAGTATTCCGTTTTGCATCATTTTTGAGGATTTGAAAAAAAGACGAAAATCACTCCGAGACGATGGGCTATAGCCCATGGTCTCGGAGTCATTTTCGTCTTTTTTTTCAAATCCTTGTTTTTCATCATTTATGACCATGGCGATGGGCTATAGCCCATGGTCTCGAACGGCATACTATAGCATGCCGTTTTCCATCATTTTTGAGGATTTGAAAAAAAGACGAAAATGACTCCGAGACCATGGGCTATAGCCCATCGTCTGAGTCATTTTCGTCTTTTTTTCAAATCCTCGTTTTTCATCATTTATGACCATGGCGATGGGCTATAGCCCATGGTCTCGAACGGCATACTATCGCATGCCGTTTTCCATCATTTTTGAGGATTTGAAAAAAAGACGAAAATAACTCCGAGACCATGGGCAAGCCCATCGTCTCGTAGTCATTTTCGTCTTTTTTTTTTCAAATCCTTGTTTTTCATCATTTATGGCCATGGCGATGGGCTATAGCCCATGGTCTCGAACGGCATGCTATAGTATTCCGTTTTGCATCATTTTTGAGGATTTGAAAAAAAGACGAAAATCACTCCGAGACCATGGGCTATAGCCCATGGTCTCGGAGTAATTTTCATCTTTTTTTCAAATCCTTGTTTTTCATCATTTATGACCATGGCGATGGGCTATAGCCCATGGTCTCGAACGGCATGCTATAGTATTCCGTTTTGCATCATTTTTGAGGATTTGAAAAAAAGACGAAAATCACTCCGAGACCATGGGCTATAGCCCATCGTCTCGGAGTAATTTTCGTCTTTTTTTCAAATCCTCGTTTTTCATCATTTATGACCATGGCGATGGGCTATAGCCCATGGTCTCGAACGGCATACTATAGCATGCCGTTTTCCATAATTTTTGAGGATTTGAAAAAAAGACGAAAATCACTCCGAGTCGAGACCATGGGCTATAGCCCATCGTCTCGGAGTCATTTTCGTCTTTTTTTCAAATCCTCGTTTTTCATCATTTATGACCATGGCGATGGGCTATAGCCCATGGTCTCGAACGGCATACTATAGCATGCCGTTTTGCATCATTTTTGAGGATTTGAAAAAAAGACGAAAATGACTCCGAGACCATGGGCTATAGCCCATCGTCTGAGTCATTTTCGTCTTTTTTTCAAATCCTCGTTTTTCATCATTTATGACCATGGCGATGGGCTATAGCCCATGGTCTCGAACGGCATACTATCGCATGCCGTTTTCCATCATTTTTGAGGATTTGAAAAAAAGACGAAAATAACTCCGAGACCATGGGCAAGCCCATCGTCTCGTAGTCATTTTCGTCTTTTTTTTTTCAAATCCTTGTTTTTCATCATTTATGGCCATGGCGATGGGCTATAGCCCATGGTCTCGAACGGCATGCTATAGTATTCCGTTTTGCATCATTTTTGAGGATTTGAAAAAAAGACGAAAATCACTCCGAGACCATGGGCTATAGCCCATGGTCTCGGAGTAATTTTCATCTTTTTTTCAAATCCTTGTTTTTCATCATTTATGACCATGGCGATGGGCTATAGCCCATGGTCTCGAACGGCATGCTATAGTATTCCGTTTTGCATCATTTTTGAGGATTTGAAAAAAAGACGAAAATCACTCCGAGACCATGGGCTATAGCCCATCGTCTCGGAGTAATTTTCGTCTTTTTTTCAAATCCTCGTTTTTCATCATTTATGACCATGGCGATGGGCTATAGCCCATGGTCTCGAACGGCATACTATAGCATGCCGTTTTCCATCATTTTTGAGGATTTGAAAAAAAGACGAAAATGACTCCGAGACCATGGGCTATAGCCCATCGTCTCGGAGTCATTTTCGTCTTTTTTTTCAAATCCTTGTTTTTCATCATTTATGACCATGGCGATGGGCTATAGCCCATGGTCTCGAACGGCATACTATAGCATGCCGTTTTCCATCATTTTTGAGGATTTGAAAAAAAGACGAAAATGACTCCGAGACCATGGACTATAGCCCATCGTCTGAGTCATTTTCGTCTTTTTTTCAAATCCTCGTTTTTCATCATTTATGACCATGGCGATGGGCTATAGCCCATGGTCTCGAACGGCATACTATCGCATGCCGTTCTCCATCATTTGAGGATTTGAAAAAAAGACGAAAATCACTCCGAGACCATGGGCTATAGCCCATCGTCTCGTAGTCATTTTCGTCTTTTTTTCAAATCCTTGTTTTTCATCATTTATGGCCATGGCGATGGGCTATAGCCCATGGTCTCGAACGGCATGCTATAGTATTCCGTTTTCCATCATTTTTGAGGATTTGAAAAAAAGACGAAAATGACTCCGAGACCATGGGCTATAGCCCATCGTCTCGGAGTCATTTTCGTCTTTTTTTCAAATCCTCGTTTTTCATCATTTATGACCATGGCGATGGGCTATAGCCCATGGTCTCGAACGACATGCTATAGTATTCCGTTTTGCATCATTTTTGAGGATTTGAAAAAAAGACGAAAATCACTCCGAGACCATGGGCTATAGCCCATCGTCTCGGAGTCATTTTCGTCTTTTTTTCAAATCCTCGTTTTTCATCATTTATGACCATGGCGATGGGATATAGCCCATGGTCTCGAACGGCATACTATAGCATGCCGTTTTCCATCATTTTTGAGGATTCGAAAAAAAGACGAAAATCACTCCGAGACGATGGGCTATAGCCCATGGTCTCGGAGTCATTTTCGACTTTTTTTTCAAATCCTTGTTTTTCATCATTTATGACCATGGCGATGGGCTATAGCCCATGGTCTCGAACGGCATACTATCGCATGCCGTTTTGCATCATTTTTTAGGATTTGAAAAAAAGACGAAAATCACTCCGAGACCATGGGCTATAGCCCATCGTCTCGTAGTCATTTTCGTCTTTTTTTCAAATCCTTGTTTTTCATCATTTATGGCCATGGCGATGGGCTATAGCCCATGGTCTCGAACGGCATGCTATAGTATTCCGTTTTGCATCATTTTTGAGGATTTGAAAAAAAGACGAAAATCACTCCGAGACCATGGGCTATAGCCCATCGTCTGAGTCATTTTCGTCTTTTTTTCAAATCCTCGTTTTTCATCATTTATGACCATGGCGATGGGCTATAGCCCATGGTCTCGAACGGCATACTATAGCATGCCGTTTTCCATCATTTTTGAGGATTTAAAAAAAAGACGAAAATGACTCCGAGACCATGGGCTATAGCCCATCGTCTGAGTCATTTTCGTCTTTTTTCAAATCCTCGTTTTTCATAATTTATGACCATGGCGATGGGCTATAGCCCATGGTCTCGAACGACATGCTATAGTATTCCGTTTTGCATCATTTTTGAGGATTTGAAAAAAAGACGAAAATCACTCCGAGACGATGGGCTATAGCCCATGGTCTCGGAGTCATTTTCGTCTTTTTTTTCAAATCCTTGTTTTTCATCATTTATGACCATGGCGATGGGCTATAGCCCATGGTCTCGAACGGCATACTATAGCATGCCGTTTTCCATCATTTTTGAGGATTTGAAAAAAAGACGAAAATGACTCCGAGACCATGGGCTATAGCCCATCGTCTGAGTCATTTTCGTCTTTTTTTCAAATCCTCGTTTTTCATCATTTATGACCATGGCGATGGGCTATAGCCCATGGTCTCGAACGGCATACTATCGCATGCCGTTTTCCATCATTTTTGAGGATTTGAAAAAAAGACGAAAATAACTCCGAGACCATGGGCAAGCCCATCGTCTCGTAGTCATTTTCGTCTTTTTTTTTTCAAATCCTTGTTTTTCATCATTTATGGCCATGGCGATGGGCTATAGCCCATGGTCTCGAACGGCATGCTATAGTATTCCGTTTTGCATCATTTTTGAGGATTTGAAAAAAAGACGAAAATCACTCCGAGACCATGGGCTATAGCCCATGGTCTCGGAGTAATTTTCATCTTTTTTTCAAATCCTTGTTTTTCATCATTTATGACCATGGCGATGGGCTATAGCCCATGGTCTCGAACGGCATGCTATAGTATTCCGTTTTGCATCATTTTTGAGGATTTGAAAAAAAGACGAAAATCACTCCGAGACCATGGGCTATAGCCCATCGTCTCGGAGTAATTTTCGTCTTTTTTTCAAATCCTCGTTTTTCATCATTTATGACCATGGCGATGGGCTATAGCCCATGGTCTCGAACGGCATACTATAGCATGCCGTTTTCCATAATTTTTGAGGATTTGAAAAAAAGACGAAAATCACTCCGAGTCGAGACCATGGGCTATAGCCCATCGTCTCGGAGTCATTTTCGTCTTTTTTTCAAATCCTCGTTTTTCATCATTTATGACCATGGCGATGGGCTATAGCCCATGGTCTCGAACGGCATACTATAGCATGCCGTTTTGCATCATTTTTGAGGATTTGAAAAAAAGACGAAAATGACTCCGAGACCATGGGCTATAGCCCATCGTCTGAGTCATTTTCGTCTTTTTTTCAAATCCTCGTTTTTCATCATTTATGACCATGGCGATGGGCTATAGCCCATGGTCTCGAACGGCATACTATCGCATGCCGTTTTCCATCATTTTTGAGGATTTGAAAAAAAGACGAAAATAACTCCGAGACCATGGGCAAGCCCATCGTCTCGTAGTCATTTTCGTCTTTTTTTTTTCAAATCCTTGTTTTTCATCATTTATGGCCATGGCGATGGGCTATAGCCCATGGTCTCGAACGGCATGCTATAGTATTCCGTTTTGCATCATTTTTGAGGATTTGAAAAAAAGACGAAAATCACTCCGAGACCATGGGCTATAGCCCATGGTCTCGGAGTAATTTTCATCTTTTTTTCAAATCCTTGTTTTTCATCATTTATGACCATGGCGATGGGCTATAGCCCATGGTCTCGAACGGCATGCTATAGTATTCCGTTTTGCATCATTTTTGAGGATTTGAAAAAAAGACGAAAATCACTCCGAGACCATGGGCTATAGCCCATCGTCTCGGAGTAATTTTCGTCTTTTTTTCAAATCCTCGTTTTTCATCATTTATGACCATGGCGATGGGCTATAGCCCATGGTCTCGAACGGCATACTATAGCATGCCGTTTTCCATAATTTTTGAGGATTTGAAAAAAAGACGAAAATCACTCCGAGTCGAGACCATGGGCTATAGCCCATCGTCTCGGAGTCATTTTCGTCTTTTTTTCAAATCCTCGTTTTTCATCATTTATGACCATGGCGATGGGCTATAGCCCATGGTCTCGAACGGCATACTATAGCATGCCGTTTTGCATCATTTTTGAGGATTTGAAAAAAAGACGAAAATCACTCCGAGACGAGACCATGGGCTATAGCCCATCGTCTCGGAGTCATTTTCGTCTTTTTTTCAAATCCTTGTGTAATCAGTGTGACCGACACTGCCTGTGTTTCGTTAGCACCACCCCCTCAGCTCAGCATATTACGTAGCTAGTCAGGCATAGGGTGAAGCTGTGTATTGCCCAGGTTGCCCACTTCCGGCGTCTGTTCAAACGGTCTGGCGTCGCGTCAAGTTTGTGCTCACTTACAGCGTCGAGGTAAGCCGTAGTTTTAATTAATATAGTGCTGTCTAGTTTCTAGGTTGACTTATGTAAACAACCTCTTACTTACGTTTATCTCTTCTCTTGTTAGACGTTGGTGGAGCTCTGACTTAGAGCGGACAGCCGTCATTGTATGCATGTTGGTATACAGGCTGCTAGAAACAAAGGTAGGCTTGCCTCGTACGGCGATAGCACAAACAACCCGTTGAATCTAAGAAATGGTGCCCCAGTTATTTATGTCAATGCTTGTCTCGTTGGTAGACGCTGTGAACGAGAGGCTGCTAGTGTGTGTGTGCGTGGTACACACACGAGCTGGAACGAGAGGCTGCTAGTGTGTGTGACATGAGTCTAGAGGTAGGCTTAGCGTCTGTATTGCGACAGCATTACGTCTTTTTATAATGTGTAAAATGTGAGTTCTCATAATGTGTTTATAATACACAGATCATGGTGTGCTGAACGAGCAAACACACTGTTCAAACAACCTGGGATGCCCTGACACCTGTTAACAGGGTATGTGCTAACCTGCATACTAAAACAATACTGTGAATGCACTTTATAGTACTAGTGTAATGCTAATGAGGGCTACGCCCAAATGGTATTCTAAGTACTATGGCAAGCACTTTAGACCCAGGATAAATTGTGAGGCTAATTCAATGTTTGCTCTATTACAGGATCGTGTACTGTTGAACCGCTGTTCTTTTTTACCTTTTATTTTGGTTTTAAATCCTATGCTGCTACATTTTTATTGTTTTATACTGTACCTGAAATAGCCCATGTGGCTTTAAACGAGTCCTTAATTGTCGTCTTTACCAAACTTGCTTTAATAGGCATCAAAGACGGACATATACTTGGTTAATGGTTATGCTGTAGACTGGCGCTTGATTACTGCCCCTTTTGCTGTGTTTATGGCTTTTAGCCTTTTGATATTGTTTTGCAGTGATCTTTGCTGTGTTTAAAGCGTTTAATGCCTTTTACCTTTGGCTCTGAGTGGCTTCGATTTGCTCATTTGCAGTGTTACCTGTGTGTATGGAACTAATCAAATAAGACATCTCAGTACAGCTATTTACCCAAGTTATGATCTGACTAATTAAGCCTTTTGCAATCTATATTGGTGACATTTGGAAATGTGTTTTGATTAAAGGCCAATACTGTGTACTTTTCTAAATAAAGTTCTATGTACATGAGAAACCGACCATCATTATTCACCATTGTTCACTCAACTGAACACTTACCTTTCGGGTCTCCCACCCTGTAATTGGGAGTGGCGTAGTAACTGTGATATTAGGAGTACTGTGTGACTCCATTTGGTTACACTTGTTTTTCATCATTTATGACCATGGCGATGGGCTATAGCCCATGGTCTCGAACGGCATACTATAGCATGCCGTTTTCCATCATTTTTGAGGATTTGAAAAAAAGACGAAAATCACTCCGAGACCATGGGCTATAGCCCATCGTCTCGGAGTCATTTTCGTCTTTTTTTCAAATCCTTGTTTTTCATCATTTATGGCCATGGCGATGGGCTATAGCCCATGGTCTCGAACGGCATGCTATAGTATTCCGTTTTGCATCATTTTTGAGGATTTGAAAAAAAGACGAAAATCACTCCGAGACCATGGGCTATAGCCCATCGTCTCGGAGTAATTTTCATCTTTTTTTCAAATCCTTGTTTTTCATCATTTATGACCATGGCGATGGGCTATAGCCCATGGTCTCGAACGGCATGCTATAGTATTCCGTTTTGCATCATTTTTGAGGATTTGAAAAAAAGACGAAAATCACTCCGAGACCATGGGCTATAGCCCATCGTCTCGGAGTCATTTTCGTCTTTTTTTCAAATCCTCGTTTTTCATCATTTATGACCATGGCGATGGGCTATAGCCCATGGTCTCGAACGGCATACTATAGCATGCCGTTTTGCATCATTTTTGAGGATTTGAAAAAAAGACGAAAATCACTCCGAGACGAGACCATGGGCTATAGCCCATCGTCTCGGAGTCATTTTCGTCTTTTTTTCAAATCCTTGTTTTTCATCATTTATGACCATGGCGATGGGCTATAGCCCATGGTCTCGAACGGCATACTATAGCATGCCGTTTTCCATCATTTTTGAGGATTTGAAAAAAAGACGAAAATCACTCCGAGACCATGGGCTATAGCCCATCGTCTCGGAGTCATTTTCGTCTTTTTTTCAAATCCTTGTTTTTCATCATTTATGGCCATGGCGATGGGCTATAGCCCATGGTCTCGAACGGCATGCTATAGTATTCCGTTTTGCATCATTTTTGAGGATTTGAAAAAAAGACGAAAATCACTCCGAGACCATGGGCTATAGCCCATCGTCTCGGAGTCATTTTCGTCTTTTTTTCAAATCCTTGTTTTTCATCATTTATGACCATGGCGATGGGCTATAGCCCATGGTCTCGAACGGCATACTATAGCATGCCGTTTTCCATCATTTTTGAGGATTTGAAAAAAAGACGAAAATCACTCCGAGACCATGGGCTATAGCCCATCGTCTCGGAGTAATTTTCGTCTTTTTTTCAAATCCTTGTTTTTCATCATTTATAACCATGGCGATGGGCTATAGCCCATGGTCTCGAACGGCATACTATAGCATGCCGTTTTCCATCATTTTTGAGGATTTGAAAAAAAGACGAAAATCACTCCGAGTCGAGACCATGGGCTATAGCCCATCGTCTCGGAGTCATTTTCGTCTTTTTTTCAAATCCTCGTTTTTCATCATTTATGACCATGGCGATGGGCTATAGCCCATCGCCATGGTCATAAATGATTAAAAATGGTCTCGAACGGCATACTATAGCATGCCGTTTTCCATCATTTTTGAGGATTTGAAAAAAAGACGAAAATCACTCCGAGACCATGGGCTATAGCCCATCGTCTCGGAGTCATTTTCGTCTTTTTTTCAAATCCTTGTTTTTCATTATTTATGACCATGGCGATGGGCTATAGCCCATGGTCTCGAACGGCATACTATAGCATGCCGTTTTGCATAATTTTTGAGGATTTGAAAAAAAGACGAAAATCACTCCGAGACCATGGGCTATAGCCCATCGTCTCGGAGTCATTTTCGTCTTTTTTTCAAATCCTCGTTTTTCATCATTTATAACCATGGCGATGGGCTATAGCCCATGGTCTCGAACGGCATACTATAGCATGCCGTTTTGCATCATTTTTGAGGATTTGAAAAAAAGACGAAAATCACTCCGAGACCATGGGCTATAGCCCATCGTCTCGGAGTCATTTTCGTCTTTTTTTCAAATCCTTGTTTTTCATAATTTATGACCATGGCGATGGGCTATAGCCCATGGTCTCGAACGGCATACTATAGCATGCCGTTTTGCATCATTTTTGAGGATTTGAAAAAAAGACGAAAATCACTCCGAGACCATGGGCTATAGCCCATCGTCTCGGAGTCATTTTCGTCTTTTTTTCAAATCCTCGTTTTTCATCATTTATAACCATGGCGATGGGCTATAGCCCATGGTCTCGAACGGCATACTATAGCATGCCGTTTTGCATCATTTTTGAGGATTTGAAAAAAATCCTCAAAAAATGACTCGTCTCGGAGTCATTTTCGTCTTTTTTTCAAATCCTCGTTTTTCATCATTTATGACCATGGCGATGGGCTATAGCCCATGGTCTCGAACGGCATACTATAGCATGCTGTTTTGCATCATTTTTGAGGATTTGAAAAAAAGACGAAAATCACTCCGAGACCATGGGCTATAGCCCATCGTCTCGGAGTCATTTTCGTCTTTTTTTCAAATCCTCGTTTTTCATCATTTATGACCATGGCGATGGGCTATAGCCCATGGTCTCGAACGACATGCTATAGTATTCCGTTTTGCATCATTTTTGAGGATTTGAAAAAAAGACGAAAATCACTCCGAGACCATGGGCTATAGCCCATCGTCTCGGAGTCATTTTCGTCTTTTTTTCAAATCCTCGTTTTTCATCATTTATGACCATGGCGATGGGCTATAGCCCATGGTCTCGAACGGCATACTATAGCATGCCGTTTTCCATCATTTTTGAGGATTTGAAAAAAAGACGAAAATCACTCCGAGACCATGGGCTATAGCCCATCGTCTCGGAGTATTTTTCGTCTTTTTTTTAAATCCTCGTTTTTCATCATTTATAACCATGGCGATGGGCTATAGCCCATGGTCTCGAACGGCATACTATAGCATGCCGTTTTCCATCATTTTTGAGGATTTGAAAAAAAGACGAAAATCACTCCGAGTCGAGACCATGGGCTATAGCCCATCGTCTCGGAGTCATTTTCGTCTTTTTTTCAAATCCTCGTTTTTCATCATTTATGACCATGGCGATGGGCTATAGCCCATGGTCTCGAACGGCATACTATAGCATGCCGTTTTCAATTATTTTTGAGGATTTGAAAAAAAGACGAAAATCACTCCGAGACCATGGGCTATAGCCCATCGTCTCGGAGTCATTTTCGTCTTTTTTTCAAATCCTCGTTTTTCATCATTTATGACCATGGCGATGGGCTATAGCCCATGGTCTCGAACGGCATACTATAGCATGCCGTTTTCCATCATTTTTGAGGATTCGAAAAAAAGACGAAAATCACTCCGAGACGATGGGCTATAGCGCATGGTCTCGGAGTCATTTTCGTCTTTTTTTTCAAATCCTTGTTTTTCATCATTTATGACCATGGCGATGGGCTATAGCCCATGGTCTCGAACGGCATACTATAGCATGCCGTTTTCCATCATTTTTGAGGATTTGAAAAAAAGACGAAAATGACTCCGAGACCATGGGCTATAGCCCATCGTCTCGGAGTAATTTTCGTCTTTTTTTCAAATCCTCGTTTTTCATCATTTATGACCATGGCGATGGGCTATAGCCCATGGTCTCGAACGGCATACTATAGCATGCCGTTTTCCATAATTTTTGAGGATTTGAAAAAAAGACGAAAATAACTCAGAGTCGAGACCATGGGCTATAGCCCATCGTCTCGGAGTCATTTTCGTCTTTTTTTTCAAATCCTTGTTTTTCATCATTTATCACCATGGCGATGGGCTATAGCCCATGGTCTCGAACGGCATACTATAGCATGCCGTTTTGCATCATTTTTGAGGATTTGAAAAAAAGACGAAAATCCCTCCGAGACGAGACCATGGGCTATAGCCCATCGTCTCGGAGTCATTTTCGTCTTTTTTTCAAATCCTTGTTTTTCATCATTTATGGCCATGGCGATGGGCTATAGCCCATGGTCTCGAACGGCATGCTATAGTATTCCGTTTTGCATCATTTTTGAGGATTTGAAAAAAAGACGAAAATCACTCCGAGACCATGGGCTATAGCCCATCGTCTCGGAGTCATTTTCGTCTTTTTTTCAAATCCTTGTTTTTCATCATTTATGACCATGGCGATGGGCTATAGCCCATGGTCTCGAACGGCATACTATAGCATGCCGTTTTCCATCATTTTTGAGGATTTGAAAAAAAGACGAAAATCACTCCGAGACCATGGGCTATATATAGCCCATCGTCTCGGAGTAATTTTCGTCTTTTTTTCAAATCCTCGTTTTTCATCATTTATAACCATGGCGATGGGCTATAGCCCATGGTCTCGAACGGCATACTATAGCATCCCGTTTTCCATCATTTTTGAGGATTTGAAAAAAAGACGAAAATCACTCCGAGTCGAGACCATGGGCTATAGCCCATCGTCTCGGAGTCATTTTCGTCTTTTTTTCAAATCCTCGTTTTTCATCATTTATGACCATGGCGATGGGCTATAGCCCATCGCCATGGTCATAAATGATGAAAAATGGTCTCGAACGGCATACTATAGCATGCCGTTTTGCATCATTTTTGAGGATTTGAAAAAAAGACGAAAATCACTCCGAGACCATGGGCTATAGCCCATCGTCTCGGAGTCATTTTCGTCTTTTTTTCAAATCCTCGTTTTTCATCATTTATGACCATGGCGATGGGCTATAGCCCATGGTCTCGAACGGCATACTATAGCATGCCGTTTTGCATCATTTTTGAGGATTTGAAAAAAAGACGAAAATCACTCCGAGACCATGGGCTATAGCCCATCGTCTCGGAGTCATTTTCGTCTTTTTTTCAAATCCTTGTTTTTCATAATTTATGACCATGGCGATGGGCTATAGCCCATAGTCTCGAACGGTATACTATAGCATGCCGTTTTCCATCATTTTTGAGGATTTGAAAAAAAGACGAAAATCACTCCGAGTCGAGACCATGGGCTATAGCCCATCGTCTTGGAGTCATTTTCGTCTTTTTTTCAAATCCTTGTTTTTCATCATTTATGACCATGGCGATGGGCTATAGCCCATGGTCTCGAACGGCATACTATAGCATGCCGTTTTGCATCATTTTTGAGGATTTGAAAAAAAGACGAAAATCACTCCGAGACCATGGGCTATAGCCCATCGTCTCGGAGTCATTTTCGTCTTTTTTTCAAATCCTTGTTTTTCATAATTTATGACCATGGCGATGGGCTATAGCCCATGGTCTCGAACGGTATACTATAGCATGCCGTTATCCATCCTTTTTGAGGATTTGAAAAAAAGACGAAAATCATTTTGAGACCATGGGCTATAGCCCATCGTCTCGGAGTCATTTTCGTCTTTTTTTCAAATCCTTGTTTTTCATCATTTATAACCATGGTCTCGAACGGCATACTATAGCATGCCGTTTTGCATCATTTTTGAGGATTTGAAAAAAAGACGAAAATCACTCCGAGACCATGGGCTATAGCCCATCGTCTCGGAGTCATTTTCGTCTTTTTTTCAAATCCTTGTTTTTCATAATTTATGACCATGGCGATGGGCTATAGCCCATGGTCTCGAACGGTATACTATAGCATGCCGTTTTCCATCATTTTTGAGGATTTGAAAAAAATACGAAAATCACTCCGAGTCGAGACCATGGGCTATAGCCCATCGTCTTGGAGTCATTTTCGTCTTTTTTTCAAATCCTTGTTTTTCATCATTTATGACCATGGCGATGGGCTATAGCCCATGGTCTCGAACGGCATACTATAGCATGCCGTTTTGCATCATTTTTGAGGATTTGAAAAAAAGACGAAAATCACTCCGAGTCGAGACCATGGGCTATAGCCCATCGTCTCGGAGTCATTTTCGTCTTTTTTTCAAATCCTCGTTTTTCATCATTTATGACCATGGCGATGGGCTATAGCCCATGGTCTCGAACGGCATACTATAGCATGCCGTTTTGCATCATTTTTGAGGATGTGAAAAAAAGACGAAAATCACTCCGAGACCATGGGCTATAGCCCATCGTCTCGGAGACATTTTCGTCTTTTTTTCAAATCCTTGTTTTTCATAATTTATGACCATGGCGATGGGCTATAGCCCATGGTCTCGAACGGTATACTATAGCATGCCGTTTTCCATCATTTTTGAGGATTTGAAAAAAAGACGAAAATCACTCCGAGTCGAGACCATGGGCTATAGCCCATCGTCTTGGAGTCATTTTCGTCTTTTTTTCAAATCCTTGTTTTTCATCATTTATGACCATGGCGATGGGCTATAGCCCATGGTCTCGAACGGCATACTATATCATGCCGTTTTGCATCATTTTTGAGGATTTGAAAAAAAGACGAAAATCACTCCGAGTCGAGACCATGGGCTATAGCCCATCGTCTTGGAGTAATTTTCGTCTTTTTTTCAAATCCTTGTTTTTCATCATTTATGACCATGGCGATGGGCTATAGCCCATGGTCTCGAACGGCATACTATAGCATGCCGTTTTGCATCATTTTTGAGGATTTGAAAAAAAGACGAAAATCACTCCGAGACCATGGGCTATAGCCCATCGTCTCGGAGTCATTTTCGTCTTTTTTTCAAATCCTTGTTCTTCATAATTTATGACCATGGCGATGGGCTATAGCCCATGGTCTCGAACGGTATACTATAGCATGCCGTTTTCCATCATTTTTGAGGATTTGAAAAAAAGACGAAAATCACTCCGAGACCATGGGCTATAGCCCATCGTCTCGGAGTCATTTTCGTCTTTTTTTCAAATCCTTGTTTTTCATAATTTATGACCATGGCGATGGGCTATAGCCCATGGTCTCGAACGGTATACTATAGCATGCCGTTTTCCATCATTTTTGAGGATTTGAAAAAAATACCAAAATCACTCCGAGTCGAGACCATGGGCTATATATAGCCCATCGTCTTGGAGTCATTTTCGTCTTTTTTTCAAATCCTTGTTTTTCATCATTTATGACCATGGCGATGGGCTATAGCCCATGGTCTCGAACGGCATACTATAGCATGCCGTTTTGCATCATTTTTGAGGATTTGAAAAAAAGACGAAAATCACTCCGAGACCATGGGCTATAGCCCATCGTCTCGGAGTCATTTTCGTCTTTTTTTCAAATCCTCGTTTTTCATCATTTATGACCATGGCGATGGGCTATAGCCCATGGTCTCGAACGGCATACTATAGCATGCCGTTATCCATCCTTTTTGAGGATTTGAAAAAAAGACGAAAATCACTCCGAGACCATGGGCTATAGCCCATCGTCTCGGAGTCATTTTCTTCTTTTTTTCAAATCCTTGTTTTTCATAATTTATGACCATGGCGATGGGCTATAGCCCATGGTCTCGAACGGCATACTATAGCATGCCGTTTTGCATCATTTTTGAGGATTTGAAAAAAAGACGAAAATCACTCCGAGACCATGGGCTATAGCCCATGGTCTCGGAGTAATTTTCATCTTTTTTTCAAATCCTTGTTTTTCATCATTTATGACCATGGCGATGGGCTATAGCCCATGGTCTCGAACGGCATGCTATAGTATTCCGTTTTGCATCATTTTTGAGGATTTGAAAAAAAGACGAAAATCACTCCGAGACCATGGGCTATAGCCCATCGTCTCGGAGTAATTTTCGTCTTTTTTTCAAATCCTCGTTTTTCATCATTTATGACCATGGCGATGGGCTATAGCCCATGGTCTCGAACGGCATACTATAGCATGCCGTTTTCCATAATTTTTGAGGATTTGAAAAAAAGACGAAAATCACTCCGAGTCGAGACCATGGGCTATAGCCCATCGTCTCGGAGTCATTTTCGTCTTTTTTTCAAATCCTCGTTTTTCATCATTTATGACCATGGCGATGGGCTATAGCCCATGGTCTCGAACGGCATACTATAGCATGCCGTTTTGCATCATTTTTGAGGATTTGAAAAAAAGACGAAAATCACTCCGAGACGAGACCATGGGCTATAGCCCATCGTCTCGGAGTCATTTTCGTCTTTTTTTCAAATCCTTGTGTAATCAGTGTGACCGACACTGCCTGTGTTTCGTTAGCACCACCCCCTCAGCTCAGCATATTACGTAGCTAGTCAGGCATAGGGTGAAGCTGTGTATTGCCCAGGTTGCCCACTTCCGGCGTCTGTTCAAACGGTCTGGCGTCGCGTCAAGTTTGTGCTCACTTACAGCGTCGAGGTAAGCCGTAGTTTTAATTAATATAGTGCTGTCTAGTTTCTAGGTTGACTTATGTAAACAACCTCTTACTTACGTTTATCTCTTCTCTTGTTAGACGTTGGTGGAGCTCTGACTTAGAGCGGACAGCCGTCATTGTATGCATGTTGGTATACAGGCTGCTAGAAACAAAGGTAGGCTTGCCTCGTACGGCGATAGCACAAACAACCCGTTGAATCTAAGAAATGGTGCCCCAGTTATTTATGTCAATGCTTGTCTCGTTGGTAGACGCTGTGAACGAGAGGCTGCTAGTGTGTGTGTGCGTGGTACACACACGAGCTGGAACGAGAGGCTGCTAGTGTGTGTGACATGAGTCTAGAGGTAGGCTTAGCGTCTGTATTGCGACAGCATTACGTCTTTTTATAATGTGTAAAATGTGAGTTCTCATAATGTGTTTATAATACACAGATCATGGTGTGCTGAACGAGCAAACACACTGTTCAAACAACCTGGGATGCCCTGACACCTGTTAACAGGGTATGTGCTAACCTGCATACTAAAACAATACTGTGAATGCACTTTATAGTACTAGTGTAATGCTAATGAGGGCTACGCCCAAATGGTATTCTAAGTACTATGGCAAGCACTTTAGACCCAGGATAAATTGTGAGGCTAATTCAATGTTTGCTCTATTACAGGATCGTGTACTGTTGAACCGCTGTTCTTTTTTACCTTTTATTTTGGTTTTAAATCCTATGCTGCTACATTTTTATTGTTTTATACTGTACCTGAAATAGCCCATGTGGCTTTAAACGAGTCCTTAATTGTCGTCTTTACCAAACTTGCTTTAATAGGCATCAAAGACGGACATATACTTGGTTAATGGTTATGCTGTAGACTGGCGCTTGATTACTGCCCCTTTTGCTGTGTTTATGGCTTTTAGCCTTTTGATATTGTTTTGCAGTGATCTTTGCTGTGTTTAAAGCGTTTAATGCCTTTTACCTTTGGCTCTGAGTGGCTTCGATTTGCTCATTTGCAGTGTTACCTGTGTGTATGGAACTAATCAAATAAGACATCTCAGTACAGCTATTTACCCAAGTTATGATCTGACTAATTAAGCCTTTTGCAATCTATATTGGTGACATTTGGAAATGTGTTTTGATTAAAGGCCAATACTGTGTACTTTTCTAAATAAAGTTCTATGTACATGAGAAACCGACCATCATTATTCACCATTGTTCACTCAACTGAACACTTACCTTTCGGGTCTCCCACCCTGTAATTGGGAGTGGCGTAGTAACTGTGATATTAGGAGTACTGTGTGACTCCATTTGGTTACAATTGGCGTAGCCGGCAGGACCTTTAAATGTTGGTCGGTTGTTGAATGTTACATGGTATTGGTTTAGTAGCAGCATAGTTGGGTTTTTATTGTTTGAGTTTTAAAGAACAGCGGTTGGCAGTTGAGGCTGCTCCCACGTGAAGTAATCCCCTGGTGGCTCTCCCTGGGACTGCAGTCGCTATGGAGGAGGAGCTCCGGAGACTACGGGAGGAGATGGCTCAGCTTCGAGCTGAAAACCAAAGACTTTCTGTGTCAGAACAACCATCTGACACTGTAAACAATGCACCTACACCCCCACCCCCACAGAGAAGAGAACAGACCGTTTACCTCCCTAGGGAGCGCAAATGCCCCAAATTCTCAGGGTCTTCACTTTCTGGGGCTTTAACTGTGGATGAGTGGGTGGAGGAGGTGGAGGGTTGTTTGAGGGCAAGGCACATGTCCACAATTGACAAAGCATTGTTTGTGTACGACCATTTGGAAGGTGCTGCTCGTACTGAAATAAAATTTAGAGATCAAGGGGTAAGGGAGGATTCTGAGCAGATTATTACAATACTACAGGAGGTCTATGGGTGCTCAAAATCCTATGTATCTTTGCAACAAAAATTCTTTGAGAGAAAACAGAAAGAGGGAGAATCATTGCAGGATTTCTCCCACGCTCTTATGACTTTAATGGAAAAAGTGCAATTGTGTAACGCTATGTCCAATTCACAGATTTTGCTGCGAGACCAGTTCTGTGAAAATGTGAGAGACCATATGCTGCGCAGACAACTAAAGACATTGGTGAGGCAAAATGGAGAACTGTCTCTACTTGACATTCGCAAAGAGGCGATCCGATGGGTCGAGGAGGGTCAGCCTTCCAGAGAAAAGTATGTACGCCCCATTCCACAAACTTGTGAAGCTCAGGCCACTGCAACTAGTGAAGCAGTTGGAGTAGGTAAATCGGAATATGAAGAGTTGAAAAACATGTTTGTTAAGCAACAAGCTCAACTGGATTTGATCACACAGACTCTAAATTCTAATGGGGGTGCAGGTAGAGACAGATCGTTCTCCAGGGTTAATAGATACCAGCGTGCCCCTGATGGCCGACCCATATGTCTTAAGTGTGCGCAGCCAGGCCACATCGCTCGTTATTGTACTCAAGACACCCCGCCCTCACAGGCTAGCACTACTGCTGCACAGATTACACCGGCGGGAAACTAGAACCTTCCAGTGTGCAGAGTCAAACTCTGGGAGGGGGGTTTTCCGACTCACATATTGAACACCAAGAGTTAATCCGCAAGTTAATTGGGCCTTGCTCGGTAGTGGTGGTGCCCATGGGCGGAGTGGAGGTTCCTTGTCTGTTGGACACTGGCTCCATGGTTACCACTATTACAGAAAGCTGTTTTCATGAACATTTTGCACACTTGTCTAAACATGAACTGCGCGATTGTAAGTGGCTTGGTCTCAAGGCAGCTAATGGGTTGGACATACCGTATTTGGGCTATATTGAGCTTGATGTAAAAGTGCTTGGCACCTGTCTGCCTAGTATGGGTATATTAATTGTGAAAGACCCACCTGATGGTGTTCTAACCAGTCGAAAGAAAGCCACCCCTGGTATCCTTGGCATGAATATCATCATTGACTGTTACCGTGAACTATTTGCACAACATGGCACCAACTTATTCCAGAGCTCTGCTGTACAGTCTGCTGCGGTGGCGTGGAAGCTGGCCTTTCGCCACTGTGAGAAAATAGAGGCTATAGTAAGTTCATCTTCTGCCTTTAAAGTCAGGGTACAAGGCAAACGCCCCATATGTGTTACAGCTGGAACACTGTCAATGGTCCCTGTTACTTGTCCCCAGGTTCCACCTATGGCGTTTTTGCTCGAACCCCTTGGGCCATTGGATGTTGGTCTCCCCGAAGGCTTGCTTGTCTCTCCTGCCCTAGTCCATGCTGAGAAAGGTACCCTCTATGCCCCTGTCACTAATGTAGGTCAGTCTGATGTATGGCTAGTGCCCCGTAGAGTGATAGGAACTGTGCAGGTTGTAGAGGGTAGAGATATTGTAGCGGGTAATACGCCTTGCATAGACCTATCCATCGATGCATCCACCCAAGAATGTACGGCTTATGTTTCAGTACAGTCTGTAGAGATGGACAGTAATGCTTCCATTGACCTTGAACAGCTTGACTTTCCTGGCCTCCTGCCTGAAGATAAGATTGATGCTAAGCGCCTATTGACTAAATACAAGCATGTATTTGCTAAAAGTGAGGGCGATTTAGGATGTACCAACCTCATTACACATGAGATCCCACTCTTAGAGGACGCACCCGTGCGTCAACCTTATCGCCGCATTCCCCCCTCGCAGTATGAGGCAGTCAGGGCACACATTAAACAGTTACTTGAAAGTCAAGTGATCAGAGAGAGTTGCAGCCCGTATTCATCCCCTATTGTGCTGGTGGCTAAGAAGGGAGGGGGCCTACGCATGTGCGTTGACTACAGGCAGCTGAACGCAAAGACCCGGAAAGATGCATATCCACTTCCAAGGATCGAAGAGTCCCTTGATGCCTTAACGGGAGCCAAGTGGTTCTCCACACTAGATTTAGCCAGTGGCTACAACCAAGTGCCGATGGCTGAAGCAGATCGGGCTAAAACTGCATTCTGTACCCCCTTTGGCTTATTTGAGTTTAACCGAATGCCTTTTGGCTTATGTAATGCACCCGGGACTTTTCAGCGCTTAATGGAGCGCATGTTTGGCAACCAGCGTTTCCAATCAGTCTTGCTATACCTTGATGACATCATTGTGTACTCCTCTACTGTACAACAACACTTGGAACGTCTAGAAGTGGTCTTTTCCCGTCTCGATCAACAAGGCCTGAAGGCAAAGCTATCCAAATGCCATTTCTTCCAAAAGAAAGTCAAGTATCTCGGCCATGTTGTCTCTGAACAGGGGGTAGCCACAGACCCAGACAAGTTAGCTGCAGTGCGTGAGTGGAGGCGGCCTTCGCATTTGGCTGAACTAAGATCCTTCCTGGGCTTTGCCTCCTATTATAGAAGGTTTGTGGAAAATTTTGCCAAGCTAGCAGCCCCTCTCCATCACCTGGTGGCGCGGTTGAGTGGACCCAACAAGAAGGGTAAGACGCCTAAAACCCCCTTGTCCACCTTCTGGGACGAACACTGTGAACAGGCATTCATGGCGCTAAGAGAAGGCTTGACTACAGCCCCAGTCCTTGCTTACGCCGACTTTCAGAAGCCCTTCATTCTTGAGACCGACGCCAGCCATGGTGGTTTGGGTGCAGTTCTTTCTCAAGACCATGACGGGAAGCGCAGGCCGATAGCCTTTGCTAGTCGAGGCCTTAAACCAACCGAGAGAAACATGGATAATTACAGCTCCATGAAGCTTGAGTTCCTTGCCCTTAAATGGGCCGTTACAGAAAAATTTAGAGAATACCTCTTGGGCAATAAAGTAACTATCTACACAGACAACAACCCCCTCCGACACCTCCAAACCGCTAAGCTGGGAGCACTGGAGCAGCGATGGGCTTCCCAATTGGCTTCCTTTGACTACACCTTGGAATATCGTCCAGGTCGTAGTAATGGCAATGCTGATGCTTTATCGAGACAGTATCTGGACCGGTTCACCCCTGGGGTAGAAGTTCCGGCGGCTTTACACCACTCTCAGCCTGCCTCGCCTGTCTCCCATGAAACTCACATTCGTGAGATGGCTGCCTTGCCTAGTTTGTCACTGCTGGAATTGTCATCACTACAGAAACAAGATCCAGTTATTGGCCCTGTGGAGAAATACTGGCGCGAAGGGCGGAACCCTGGCCGGGAAGAGCGTGAACAGCTGAGCCAAGAGTGCAGAGAGCTGCTTCGCCAGTGGAGACGCCTGGTGGAGAGGGAAGGGGTGCTGTACAGAAAGATCTACCCTCCAGGTGGGGGTAGAGAACTTCTCCAAATACTATTACCCCAGTGTCTCAGGGAAAAGGTTTTCCAGAGTGTGCACGATGGCCATGGACACCAGGGTGTAGACCGCACCTTACAATTGACACGGGATCGGGGGTACTGGCCAGGTATGTCAAAGGACATTGAAAATTGGTGCCGTAACTGCGGGAGATGCATCCTAGCAAAAGGCCCTAGAGTAAGGGCATACAGGGGAAGCCTCCAGGCATCTCGACCTAATGAGCTACTAGCTATGGATTTTACTCTATTAGAACCAGCCAGTGATGGACGAGAAAATGTCCTAGTGATTACAGATGTTTTTTCCAAGTTCACACAAGCGATCCCAACCAGAGACCAGCGGGCGAGCACGGTGGCAGACATCTTGGTGAAACACTGGTTCCACCTGTTCGGGCCCCCCAGCCGCATTCATTCCGACCAAGGCCGAAACTTTGAAAGCAAGATAATAAAGCAGCTGTGTGACACCTACGGCATCAAAAAAACCAGGACGACCCCATACCATCCTGAGGGAAATGGCCAGTGCGAGCGGTTCAATAGGACGCTCCATGACCTCCTCCGTACTCTACCACCAGAGCAAAAAAGACGCTGGCCTCAGCACCTGTCCCAACTAACCTACTCTTACAATACTACTGCGCATCACACTACTGGTTTGGCTCCCCACTATATCATGTTTGGCCGTGAACCCCAGCTCCCTGTCGATTTTCTCCTTGGAGGTGACGAAGACCCAGGTGAGGAGGCCCCAGAGGAATGGGTACAAAAACATCAAGAGTCCCTAAGGACGGTGTACGACCACGTACGGCAACAACTCCATGCCAAAGCAGAGCAACGGAACAGACAACATAACCAGCAGGTGACTAGTCCTGGTCTAGAAGTGGGCCAGTTCGTGTACAAGAGGAATCACCAGGTGAGAGGGAGGAACAAGATCCAAGACCGTTGGCATTCCTGCCTTTATCGGGTGGTGAACAGACCCCATGAACAGGGAATGGTATATACCGTCGCCCCTGTCCACCAGGAAGGCCCTGCCTTGCGACTACACCGAACAGAGCTGCGGCGTGCACCAGAGAGGGAGGGACCTGATGTCCAACCAGTAAATCTAGTGCCTGTCACTCGGGACCGTACACCTCCAGGTCATGCCATAAGTGACTCTGAGGAATCAATCGTTCTGGTCCTGGAAGATGATGTGAGAAGAGATCCAGGAATACGAACACCAGAACCTGAGGATCAAGGGAGCCCACTGCATCCGGGACAAGACCAGGGAAGTAGCCCGGGATCCTTTGAAGGCTCAGAAGAACATCTATCGCCACCTTCCCCTGGTCTGCGCCGTAGCAGCCGAAGTAATGCTGGGTGCCACCCCAACCCTCACCGGCTGCCATATCGTCAAACAGTATGTCACCGGCACAATGGGGGAGAATAGGGGCCTGCTTCTCAGGGGGCATATCGTCGGGACGCCGATTCAATTTGGGGGGGGCGAATGTAATCAGTGTGACCGACACTGCCTGTGTTTCGTTAGCACCACCCCCTCAGCTCAGCATATTACGTAGCTAGTCAGGCATAGGGTGAAGCTGTGTATTGCCCAGGTTGCCCACTTCCGGCGTCTGTTCAAACGGTCTGGCGTCGCGTCAAGTTTGTGCTCACTTACAGCGTCGAGGTAAGCCGTAGTTTTAATTAATATAGTGCTGTCTAGTTTCTAGGTTGACTTATGTAAACAACCTCTTACTTACGTTTATCTCTTCTCTTGTTAGACGTTGGTGGAGCTCTGACTTAGAGCGGACAGCCGTCATTGTATGCATGTTGGTATACAGGCTGCTAGAAACAAAGGTAGGCTTGCCTCGTACGGCGATAGCACAAACAACCCGTTGAATCTAAGAAATGGTGCCCCAGTTATTTATGTCAATGCTTGTCTCGTTGGTAGACGCTGTGAACGAGAGGCTGCTAGTGTGTGTGTGCGTGGTACACACACGAGCTGGAACGAGAGGCTGCTAGTGTGTGTGACATGAGTCTAGAGGTAGGCTTAGCGTCTGTATTGCGACAGCATTACGTCTTTTTATAATGTGTAAAATGTGAGTTCTCATAATGTGTTTATAATACACAGATCATGGTGTGCTGAACGAGCAAACACACTGTTCAAACAACCTGGGATGCCCTGACACCTGTTAACAGGGTATGTGCTAACCTGCATACTAAAACAATACTGTGAATGCACTTTATAGTACTAGTGTAATGCTAATGAGGGCTACGCCCAAATGGTATTCTAAGTACTATGGCAAGCACTTTAGACCCAGGATAAATTGTGAGGCTAATTCAATGTTTGCTCTATTACAGGATCGTGTACTGTTGAACCGCTGTTCTTTTTTACCTTTTATTTTGGTTTTAAATCCTATGCTGCTACATTTTTATTGTTTTATACTGTACCTGAAATAGCCCATGTGGCTTTAAACGAGTCCTTAATTGTCGTCTTTACCAAACTTGCTTTAATAGGCATCAAAGACGGACATATACTTGGTTAATGGTTATGCTGTAGACTGGCGCTTGATTACTGCCCCTTTTGCTGTGTTTATGGCTTTTAGCCTTTTGATATTGTTTTGCAGTGATCTTTGCTGTGTTTAAAGCGTTTAATGCCTTTTACCTTTGGCTCTGAGTGGCTTCGATTTGCTCATTTGCAGTGTTACCTGTGTGTATGGAACTAATCAAATAAGACATCTCAGTACAGCTATTTACCCAAGTTATGATCTGACTAATTAAGCCTTTTGCAATCTATATTGGTGACATTTGGAAATGTGTTTTGATTAAAGGCCAATACTGTGTACTTTTCTAAATAAAGTTCTATGTACATGAGAAACCGACCATCATTATTCACCATTGTTCACTCAACTGAACACTTACCTTTCGGGTCTCCCACCCTGTAATTGGGAGTGGCGTAGTAACTGTGATATTAGGAGTACTGTGTGACTCCATTTGGTTACACTTGTTTTTCATCATTTATGACCATGGCGATGGGCTATAGCCCATGGTCTCGAACGGCATACTATAGCATGCCGTTTTCCATCATTTTTGAGGATTTGAAAAAAAGACGAAAATCACTCCGAGACCATGGGCTATAGCCCATCGTCTCGGAGTCATTTTCGTCTTTTTTTCAAATCCTTGTTTTTCATCATTTATGGCCATGGCGATGGGCTATAGCCCATGGTCTCGAACGGCATGCTATAGTATTCCGTTTTGCATCATTTTTGAGGATTTGAAAAAAAGACGAAAATCACTCCGAGACCATGGGCTATAGCCCATCGTCTCGGAGTAATTTTCATCTTTTTTTCAAATCCTTGTTTTTCATCATTTATGACCATGGCGATGGGCTATAGCCCATGGTCTCGAACGGCATGCTATAGTATTCCGTTTTGCATCATTTTTGAGGATTTGAAAAAAAGACGAAAATCACTCCGAGACCATGGGCTATAGCCCATCGTCTCGGAGTCATTTTCGTCTTTTTTTCAAATCCTCGTTTTTCATCATTTATGACCATGGCGATGGGCTATAGCCCATGGTCTCGAACGGCATACTATAGCATGCCGTTTTGCATCATTTTTGAGGATTTGAAAAAAAGACGAAAATCACTCCGAGACGAGACCATGGGCTATAGCCCATCGTCTCGGAGTCATTTTCGTCTTTTTTTCAAATCCTTGTTTTTCATCATTTATGACCATGGCGATGGGCTATAGCCCATGGTCTCGAACGGCATACTATAGCATGCCGTTTTCCATCATTTTTGAGGATTTGAAAAAAAGACGAAAATCACTCCGAGACCATGGGCTATAGCCCATCGTCTCGGAGTCATTTTCGTCTTTTTTTCAAATCCTTGTTTTTCATCATTTATGGCCATGGCGATGGGCTATAGCCCATGGTCTCGAACGGCATGCTATAGTATTCCGTTTTGCATCATTTTTGAGGATTTGAAAAAAAGACGAAAATCACTCCGAGACCATGGGCTATAGCCCATCGTCTCGGAGTCATTTTCGTCTTTTTTTCAAATCCTTGTTTTTCATCATTTATGACCATGGCGATGGGCTATAGCCCATGGTCTCGAACGGCATACTATAGCATGCCGTTTTCCATCATTTTTGAGGATTTGAAAAAAAGACGAAAATCACTCCGAGACCATGGGCTATAGCCCATCGTCTCGGAGTAATTTTCGTCTTTTTTTCAAATCCTTGTTTTTCATCATTTATAACCATGGCGATGGGCTATAGCCCATGGTCTCGAACGGCATACTATAGCATGCCGTTTTCCATCATTTTTGAGGATTTGAAAAAAAGACGAAAATCACTCCGAGTCGAGACCATGGGCTATAGCCCATCGTCTCGGAGTCATTTTCGTCTTTTTTTCAAATCCTCGTTTTTCATCATTTATGACCATGGCGATGGGCTATAGCCCATCGCCATGGTCATAAATGATGAAAAATGGTCTCGAACGGCATACTATAGCATGCCGTTTTCCATCATTTTTGAGGATTTGAAAAAAAGACGAAAATCACTCCGAGACCATGGGCTATAGCCCATCGTCTCGGAGTCATTTTCGTCTTTTTTTCAAATCCTTGTTTTTCATTATTTATGACCATGGCGATGGGCTATAGCCCATGGTCTCGAACGGCATACTATAGCATGCCGTTTTGCATAATTTTTGAGGATTTGAAAAAAAGACGAAAATCACTCCGAGACCATGGGCTATAGCCCATCGTCTCGGAGTCATTTTCGTCTTTTTTTCAAATCCTCGTTTTTCATCATTTATAACCATGGCGATGGGCTATAGCCCATGGTCTCGAACGGCATACTATAGCATGCCGTTTTGCATCATTTTTGAGGATTTGAAAAAAAGACGAAAATCACTCCGAGACCATGGGCTATAGCCCATCGTCTCGGAGTCATTTTCGTCTTTTTTTCAAATCCTCGTTTTTCATCATTTATAACCATGGCGATGGGCTATAGCCCATGGTCTCGAACGGCATACTATAGCATGCCGTTTTGCATCATTTTTGAGGATTTGAAAAAAATCCTCAAAAAATGACTCGTCTCGGAGTCATTTTCGTCTTTTTTTCAAATCCTCGTTTTTCATCATTTATGACCATGGCGATGGGCTATAGCCCATGGTCTCGAACGGCATACTATAGCATGCTGTTTTGCATCATTTTTGAGGATTTGAAAAAAAGACGAAAATCACTCCGAGACCATGGGCTATAGCCCATCGTCTCGGAGTCATTTTCGTCTTTTTTTCAAATCCTCGTTTTTCATCATTTATGACCATGGCGATGGGCTATAGCCCATGGTCTCGAACGACATGCTATAGTATTCCGTTTTGCATCATTTTTGAGGATTTGAAAAAAAGACGAAAATCACTCCGAGACCATGGGCTATAGCCCATCGTCTCGGAGTCATTTTCGTCTTTTTTTCAAATCCTCGTTTTTCATCATTTATGACCATGGCAATGGGCTATAGCCCATGGTCTCGAACGGCATACTATAGCATGCCGTTTTCCATCATTTTTGAGGATTTGAAAAAAAGACGAAAATCACTCCGAGACCATGGGCTATAGCCCATCGTCTCGGAGTATTTTTCGTCTTTTTTTTAAATCCTCGTTTTTCATCATTTATAACCATGGCGATGGGCTATAGCCCATGGTCTCGAACGGCATACTATAGCATGCCGTTTTCCATCATTTTTGAGGATTTGAAAAAAAGACGAAAATCACTCCGAGTCGAGACCATGGGCTATAGCCCATCGTCTCGGAGTCATTTTCGTCTTTTTTTCAAATCCTCGTTTTTCATCATTTATGACCATGGCGATGGGCTATAGCCCATGGTCTCGAACGGCATACTATAGCATGCCGTTTTCAATTATTTTTGAGGATTTGAAAAAAAGACGAAAATCACTCCGAGACCATGGGCTATAGCCCATCGTCTCGGAGTCATTTTCGTCTTTTTTTCAAATCCTCGTTTTTCATCATTTATGACCATGGCGATGGGCTATAGCCCATGGTCTCGAACGGCATACTATAGCATGCCGTTTTCCATCATTTTTGAGGATTCGAAAAAAAGACGAAAATCACTCCGAGACGATGGGCTATAGCGCATGGTCTCGGAGTCATTTTCGTCTTTTTTTTCAAATCCTTGTTTTTCATCATTTATGACCATGGCGATGGGCTATAGCCCATGGTCTCGAACGGCATACTATAGCATGTCGTTTTCCATCATTTTTGAGGATTTGAAAAAAAGACGAAAATGACTCCGAGACCATGGGCTATAGCCCATCGTCTCGGAGTAATTTTCGTCTTTTTTTCAAATCCTCGTTTTTCATCATTTATGACCATGGCGATGGGCTATAGCCCATGGTCTCGAACGGCATACTATAGCATGCCGTTTTCCATAATTTTTGAGGATTTGAAAAAAAGACGAAAATAACTCAGAGTCGAGACCATGGGCTATAGCCCATCGTCTCGGAGTCATTTTCGTCTTTTTTTTCAAATCCTTGTTTTTCATCATTTATCACCATGCCGATGGGCTATAGCCCATGGTCTCGAACGGCATACTATAGCATGCCGTTTTGCATAATTTTTGAGGATTTGAAAAAAAGACGAAAATAACTCAGAGTCGAGACCATGGGCTATAGCCCATCGTCTCGGAGTCATTTTCGTCTTTTTTTTCAAATCCTTGTTTTTCATCATTTATCACCATGCCGATGGGCTATAGCCCATGGTCTCGAACGGCATACTATAGCATGCCGTTTTGCATCATTTTTGAGGATTTGAAAAAAAGACGAAAATCACTCCGAGACCATGGGCTATAGCCCATCGTCTCGGAGTCATTTTCGTCTTTTTTTCAAATCCTTGTTTTTCATTATTTATGACCATGGCGATGGGCTATAGCCCATGGTCTCGAACGGCATACTATAGCATGCCGTTTTGCATAATTTTTGAGGATTTGAAAAAAAGACGAAAATCACTCCGAGACCATGGGCTATAGCCCATCGTCTCGGAGTCATTTTCGTCTTTTTTTCAAATCCTCGTTTTTCATCATTTATAACCATGGCGATGGGCTATAGCCCATGGTCTCGAACGGCATACTATAGCATGCCGTTTTGCATCATTTTTGAGGATTTGAAAAAAAGACGAAAATCACTCCGAGACCATGGGCTATAGCCCATGGTCTCGAACGGCATACTATAGCATGCCGTTTTCCATCATTTTTGAGGATTTGAAAAAAAGACGAAAATCACTCCGAGACCATGGGCTATAGCCCATCGTCTCGGAGTAATTTTCGTCTTTTTTTCAAATCCTTGTTTTTCATCATTTATAACCATGGCGATGGGCTATAGCCCATGGTCTCGAACGGCATACTATAGCATGCCGTTTTCCATCATTTTTGAGGATTTGAAAAAAAGACGAAAATCACTCCGAGTCGAGACCATGGGCTATAGCCCATCGTCTCGGAGTCATTTTCGTCTTTTTTTCAAATCCTCGTTTTTCATCATTTATGACCATGGCGATGGGCTATAGCCCATCGCCATGGTCATAAATGATGAAAAATGGTCTCGAACGGCATACTATAGCATGCCGTTTTCCATCATTTTTGAGGATTTGAAAAAAAGACGAAAATCACTCCGAGACCATGGGCTATAGCCCATCGTCTCGGAGTCATTTTCGTCTTTTTTTCAAATCCTTGTTTTTCATTATTTATGACCATGGCGATGGGCTATAGCCCATGGTCTCGAACGGCATACTATAGCATGCCGTTTTGCATAATTTTTGAGGATTTGAAAAAAAGACGAAAATCACTCCGAGACCATGGGCTATAGCCCATCGTCTCGGAGTCATTTTCGTCTTTTTTTCAAATCCTCGTTTTTCATCATTTATAACCATGGCGATGGGCTATAGCCCATGGTCTCGAACGGCATACTATAGCATGCCGTTTTGCATCATTTTTGAGGATTTGAAAAAAAGACGAAAATCACTCCGAGACCATGGGCTATAGCCCATCGTCTCGGAGTCATTTTCGTCTTTTTTTCAAATCCTCGTTTTTCATCATTTATAACCATGGCGATGGGCTATAGCCCATGGTCTCGAACGGCATACTATAGCATGCCGTTTTGCATCATTTTTGAGGATTTGAAAAAAATCCTCAAAAAATGACTCGTCTCGGAGTCATTTTCGTCTTTTTTTCAAATCCTCGTTTTTCATCATTTATGACCATGGCGATGGGCTATAGCCCATGGTCTCGAACGGCATACTATAGCATGCTGTTTTGCATCATTTTTGAGGATTTGAAAAAAAGACGAAAATCACTCCGAGACCATGGGCTATAGCCCATCGTCTCGGAGTCATTTTCGTCTTTTTTTCAAATCCTCGTTTTTCATCATTTATGACCATGGCGATGGGCTATAGCCCATGGTCTCGAACGACATGCTATAGTATTCCGTTTTGCATCATTTTTGAGGATTTGAAAAAAAGACGAAAATCACTCCGAGACCATGGGCTATAGCCCATCGTCTCGGAGTCATTTTCGTCTTTTTTTCAAATCCTCGTTTTTCATCATTTATGACCATGGCGATGGGCTATAGCCCATGGTCTCGAACGGCATACTATAGCATGCCGTTTTCCATCATTTTTGAGGATTTGAAAAAAAGACGAAAATCACTCCGAGACCATGGGCTATAGCCCATCGTCTCGGAGTATTTTTCGTCTTTTTTTTAAATCCTCGTTTTTCATCATTTATAACCATGGCGATGGGCTATAGCCCATGGTCTCGAACGGCATACTATAGCATGCCGTTTTCCATCATTTTTGAGGATTTGAAAAAAAGACGAAAATCACTCCGAGTCGAGACCATGGGCTATAGCCCATCGTCTCGGAGTCATTTTCGTCTTTTTTTCAAATCCTCGTTTTTCATCATTTATGACCATGGCGATGGGCTATAGCCCATGGTCTCGAACGGCATACTATAGCATGCCGTTTTCAATTATTTTTGAGGATTTGAAAAAAAGACGAAAATCACTCCGAGACCATGGGCTATAGCCCATCGTCTCGGAGTCATTTTCGTCTTTTTTTCAAATCCTCGTTTTTCATCATTTATGACCATGGCGATGGGCTATAGCCCATGGTCTCGAACGGCATACTATAGCATGCCGTTTTCCATCATTTTTGAGGATTCGAAAAAAAGACGAAAATCACTCCGAGACGATGGGCTATAGCGCATGGTCTCGGAGTCATTTTCGTCTTTTTTTTCAAATCCTTGTTTTTCATCATTTATGACCATGGCGATGGGCTATAGCCCATGGTCTCGAACGGCATACTATAGCATGTCGTTTTCCATCATTTTTGAGGATTTGAAAAAAAGACGAAAATGACTCCGAGACCATGGGCTATAGCCCATCGTCTCGGAGTAATTTTCGTCTTTTTTTCAAATCCTCGTTTTTCATCATTTATGACCATGGCGATGGGCTATAGCCCATGGTCTCGAACGGCATACTATAGCATGCCGTTTTCCATAATTTTTGAGGATTTGAAAAAAAGACGAAAATAACTCAGAGTCGAGACCATGGGCTATAGCCCATCGTCTCGGAGTCATTTTCGTCTTTTTTTTCAAATCCTTGTTTTTCATCATTTATCACCATGCCGATGGGCTATAGCCCATGGTCTCGAACGGCATACTATAGCATGCCGTTTTGCATCATTTTTGAGGATTTGAAAAAAAGACGAAAATCCCTCCGAGACGAGACCATGGGCTATAGCCCATCGTCTCGGAGTCATTTTCGTCTTTTTTTCAAATCCTTGTTTTTCATCATTTATGACCATGGCGATGGGCTATAGCCCATGGTCTCGAACGGCATACTATAGCATGCCGTTTTCCATCATTTTTGAGGATTTGAAAAAAAGACGAAAATCACTCCGAGACCATGGGCTATATATAGCCCATCGTCTCGGAGTAATTTTCGTCTTTTTTTCAAATCCTCGTTTTTCATCATTTATAACCATGGCGATGGGCTATAGCCCATGGTCTCGAACGGCATACTATAGCATCCCGTTTTCCATCATTTTTGAGGATTTGAAAAAAAGACGAAAATCACTCCGAGTCGAGACCATGGGCTATAGCCCATCGTCTCGGAGTCATTTTCGTCTTTTTTTCAAATCCTCGTTTTTCATCATTTATGACCATGGCGATGGGCTATAGCCCATCGCCATGGTCATAAATGATGAAAAATGGTCTCGAACGGCATACTATAGCATGCCGTTTTGCATCATTTTTGAGGATTTGAAAAAAAGACGAAAATCACTCCGAGACCATGGGCTATAGCCCATCGTCTCGGAGTCATTTTCGTCTTTTTTTCAAATCCTCGTTTTTCATCATTTATGACCATGGCGATGGGCTATAGCCCATGGTCTCGAACGGCATACTATAGCATGCCGTTTTGCATCATTTTTGAGGATTTGAAAAAAAGACGAAAATCACTCCGAGACCATGGGCTATAGCCCATCGTCTCGGAGTCATTTTCGTCTTTTTTTCAAATCCTTGTTTTTCATAATTTATGACCATGGCGATGGGCTATAGCCCATAGTCTCGAACGGTATACTATAGCATGCCGTTTTCCATCATTTTTGAGGATTTGAAAAAAAGACGAAAATCACTCCGAGTCGAGACCATGGGCTATAGCCCATCGTCTTGGAGTCATTTTCGTCTTTTTTTCAAATCCTTGTTTTTCATCATTTATGACCATGGCGATGGGCTATAGCCCATGGTCTCGAACGGCATACTATAGCATGCCGTTTTGCATCATTTTTGAGGATTTGAAAAAAAGACGAAAATCATTTTGAGACCATGGGCTATAGCCCATCGTCTCGGAGTCATTTTCGTCTTTTTTTCAAATCCTTGTTTTTCATCATTTATAACCATGGTCTCGAACGGCATACTATAGCATGCCGTTTTGCATCATTTTTGAGGATTTGAAAAAAAGACGAAAATCACTCCGAGACCATGGGCTATAGCCCATCGTCTCGGAGTCATTTTCGTCTTTTTTTCAAATCCTTGTTTTTCATAATTTATGACCATGGCGATGGGCTATAGCCCATGGTCTCGAACGGTATACTATAGCATGCCGTTTTCCATCATTTTTGAGGATTTGAAAAAAATACGAAAATCACTCCGAGTCGAGACCATGGGCTATAGCCCATCGTCTTGGAGTCATTTTCGTCTTTTTTTCAAATCCTTGTTTTTCATCATTTATGACCATGGCGATGGGCTATAGCCCATGGTCTCGAACGGCATACTATAGCATGCCGTTTTGCATCATTTTTGAGGATTTGAAAAAAAGACGAAAATCACTCCGAGACCATGGGCTATAGCCCATCGTCTCGGAGTCATTTTCGTCTTTTTTTCAAATCCTCGTTTTTCATCATTTATGACCATGGCGATGGGCTATAGCCCATGGTCTCGAACGGCATACTATAGCATGCCGTTTTCCATCATTTTTGAGGATTTGAAAAAAAGACGAAAATCACTCCGAGACCATGGGCTATAGCCCATCGTCTCGGAGTATTTTTCGTCTTTTTTTTAAATCCTCGTTTTTCATCATTTATAACCATGGCGATGGGCTATAGCCCATGGTCTCGAACGGCATACTATAGCATGCCGTTTTCCATCATTTTTGAGGATTTGAAAAAAAGACGAAAATCACTCCGAGACCATGGGCTATAGCCCATCGTCTCGGAGTCATTTTCGTCTTTTTTTCAAATCCTCGTTTTTCATCATTTATGACCATGGCGATGGGCTATAGCCCATGGTCTCGAACGGCATACTATAGCATGCCGTTTTCCATCATTTTTGAGGATTCGAAAAAAAGACGAAAATCACTCCGAGACGATGGGCTATAGCGCATGGTCTCGGAGTCATTTTCGTCTTTTTTTTCAAATCCTTGTTTTTCATCATTTATGACCATGGCGATGGGCTATAGCCCATGGTCTCGAACGGCATACTATAGCATGCCGTTTTCCATCATTTTTGAGGATTTGAAAAAAAGACGAAAATGACTCCGAGACCATGGGCTATAGCCCATCGTCTCGGAGTAATTTTCGTCTTTTTTTCAAATCCTCGTTTTTCATCATTTATGACCATGGCGATGGGCTATAGCCCATGGTCTCGAACGGCATACTATAGCATGCCGTTTTCCATAATTTTTGAGGATTTGAAAAAAAGACGAAAATAACTCAGAGTCGAGACCATGGGCTATAGCCCATCGTCTCGGAGTCATTTTCGTCTTTTTTTTCAAATCCTTGTTTTTCATCATTTATCACCATGGCGATGGGCTATAGCCCATGGTCTCGAACGGCATACTATAGCATGCCGTTTTGCATCATTTTTGAGGATTTGAAAAAAAGACGAAAATCCCTCCGAGACGAGACCATGGGCTATAGCCCATCGTCTCGGAGTCATTTTCGTCTTTTTTTCAAATCCTTGTTTTTCATCATTTATGGCCATGGCGATGGGCTATAGCCCATGGTCTCGAACGGCATGCTATAGTATTCCGTTTTGCATCATTTTTGAGGATTTGAAAAAAAGACGAAAATCACTCCGAGACCATGGGCTATAGCCCATCGTCTCGGAGTCATTTTCGTCTTTTTTTCAAATCCTTGTTTTTCATCATTTATGACCATGGCGATGGGCTATAGCCCATGGTCTCGAACGGCATACTATAGCATGCCGTTTTCCATCATTTTTGAGGATTTGAAAAAAAGACGAAAATCACTCCGAGACCATGGGCTATATATAGCCCATCGTCTCGGAGTAATTTTCGTCTTTTTTTCAAATCCTCGTTTTTCATCATTTATAACCATGGCGATGGGCTATAGCCCATGGTCTCGAACGGCATACTATAGCATCCCGTTTTCCATCATTTTTGAGGATTTGAAAAAAAGACGAAAATCACTCCGAGTCGAGACCATGGGCTATAGCCCATCGTCTCGGAGTCATTTTCGTCTTTTTTTCAAATCCTCGTTTTTCATCATTTATGACCATGGCGATGGGCTATAGCCCATCGCCATGGTCATAAATGATGAAAAATGGTCTCGAACGGCATACTATAGCATGCCGTTTTGCATCATTTTTGAGGATTTGAAAAAAAGACGAAAATCACTCCGAGACCATGGGCTATAGCCCATCGTCTCGGAGTCATTTTCGTCTTTTTTTCAAATCCTCGTTTTTCATCATTTATGACCATGGCGATGGGCTATAGCCCATGGTCTCGAACGGCATACTATAGCATGCCGTTTTGCATCATTTTTGAGGATTTGAAAAAAAGACGAAAATCACTCCGAGACCATGGGCTATAGCCCATCGTCTCGGAGTCATTTTCGTCTTTTTTTCAAATCCTTGTTTTTCATAATTTATGACCATGGCGATGGGCTATAGCCCATAGTCTCGAACGGTATACTATAGCATGCCGTTTTCCATCATTTTTGAGGATTTGAAAAAAAGACGAAAATCACTCCGAGTCGAGACCATGGGCTATAGCCCATCGTCTTGGAGTCATTTTCGTCTTTTTTTCAAATCCTTGTTTTTCATCATTTATGACCATGGCGATGGGCTATAGCCCATGGTCTCGAACGGCATACTATAGCATGCCGTTTTGCATCATTTTTGAGGATTTGAAAAAAAGACGAAAATCACTCCGAGACCATGGGCTATAGCCCATCGTCTCGGAGTCATTTTCGTCTTTTTTTCAAATCCTTGTTTTTCATAATTTATGACCATGGCGATGGGCTATAGCCCATGGTCTCGAACGGTATACTATAGCATGCCGTTATCCATCCTTTTTGAGGATTTGAAAAAAAGACGAAAATCATTTTGAGACCATGGGCTATAGCCCATCGTCTCGGAGTCATTTTCGTCTTTTTTTCAAATCCTTGTTTTTCATCATTTATAACCATGGTCTCGAACGGCATACTATAGCATGCCGTTTTGCATCATTTTTGAGGATTTGAAAAAAAGACGAAAATCACTCCGAGACCATGGGCTATAGCCCATCGTCTCGGAGTCATTTTCGTCTTTTTTTCAAATCCTTGTTTTTCATAATTTATGACCATGGCGATGGGCTATAGCCCATGGTCTCGAACGGTATACTATAGCATGCCGTTTTCCATCATTTTTGAGGATTTGAAAAAAATACGAAAATCACTCCGAGTCGAGACCATGGGCTATAGCCCATCGTCTTGGAGTCATTTTCGTCTTTTTTTCAAATCCTTGTTTTTCATCATTTATGACCATGGCGATGGGCTATAGCCCATGGTCTCGAACGGCATACTATAGCATGCCGTTTTGCATCATTTTTGAGGATTTGAAAAAAAGACGAAAATCACTCCGAGTCGAGACCATGGGCTATAGCCCATCGTCTCGGAGTCATTTTCGTCTTTTTTTCAAATCCTCGTTTTTCATCATTTATGACCATGGCGATGGGCTATAGCCCATGGTCTCGAACGGCATACTATAGCATGCCGTTTTGCATCATTTTTGAGGATGTGAAAAAAAGACGAAAATCACTCCGAGACCATGGGCTATAGCCCATCGTCTCGGAGACATTTTCGTCTTTTTTTCAAATCCTTGTTTTTCATAATTTATGACCATGGCGATGGGCTATAGCCCATGGTCTCGAACGGTATACTATAGCATGCCGTTTTCCATAATTTTTGAGGATTTGAAAAAAATACGAAAATCACTCCGAGTCGAGACCATGGGCTATAGCCCATCGTCTTGGAGTCATTTTCGTCTTTTTTTCAAATCCTTGTTTTTCATCATTTATGACCATGGCGATGGGCTATAGCCCATGGTCTCGAACGGCATACTATAGCATGCCGTTTTCCATCATTTTTGAGGATTTGAAAAAAAGACGAAAATCACTCCGAGACCATGGGCTATATATAGCCCATCGTCTCGGAGTAATTTTCGTCTTTTTTTCAAATCCTCGTTTTTCATCATTTATAACCATGGCGATGGGCTATAGCCCATGGTCTCGAACGGCATACTATAGCATCCCGTTTTCCATCATTTTTGAGGATTTGAAAAAAAGACGAAAATCACTCCGAGTCGAGACCATGGGCTATAGCCCATCGTCTCGGAGTCATTTTCGTCTTTTTTTCAAATCCTCGTTTTTCATCATTTATGACCATGGCGATGGGCTATAGCCCATCGCCATGGTCATAAATGATGAAAAATGGTCTCGAACGGCATACTATAGCATGCCGTTTTGCATCATTTTTGAGGATTTGAAAAAAAGACGAAAATCACTCCGAGACCATGGGCTATAGCCCATCGTCTCGGAGTCATTTTCGTCTTTTTTTCAAATCCTCGTTTTTCATCATTTATGACCATGGCGATGGGCTATAGCCCATGGTCTCGAACGGCATACTATAGCATGCCGTTTTGCATCATTTTTGAGGATTTGAAAAAAAGACGAAAATCACTCCGAGACCATGGGCTATAGCCCATCGTCTCGGAGTCATTTTCGTCTTTTTTTCAAATCCTTGTTTTTCATAATTTATGACCATGGCGATGGGCTATAGCCCATAGTCTCGAACGGTATACTATAGCATGCCGTTTTCCATCATTTTTGAGGATTTGAAAAAAAGACGAAAATCACTCCGAGTCGAGACCATGGGCTATAGCCCATCGTCTTGGAGTCATTTTCGTCTTTTTTTCAAATCCTTGTTTTTCATCATTTATGACCATGGCGATGGGCTATAGCCCATGGTCTCGAACGGCATACTATAGCATGCCGTTTTGCATCATTTTTGAGGATTTGAAAAAAAGACGAAAATCACTCCGAGACCATGGGCTATAGCCCATCGTCTCGGAGTCATTTTCGTCTTTTTTTCAAATCCTTGTTTTTCATAATTTATGACCATGGCGATGGGCTATAGCCCATGGTCTCGAACGGTATACTATAGCATGCCGTTATCCATCCTTTTTGAGGATTTGAAAAAAAGACGAAAATCATTTTGAGACCATGGGCTATAGCCCATCGTCTCGGAGTCATTTTCGTCTTTTTTTCAAATCCTTGTTTTTCATCATTTATAACCATGGTCTCGAACGGCATACTATAGCATGCCGTTTTGCATCATTTTTGAGGATTTGAAAAAAAGACGAAAATCACTCCGAGACCATGGGCTATAGCCCATCGTCTCGGAGTCATTTTCGTCTTTTTTTCAAATCCTTGTTTTTCATAATTTATGACCATGGCGATGGGCTATAGCCCATGGTCTCGAACGGTATACTATAGCATGCCGTTTTCCATCATTTTTGAGGATTTGAAAAAAATACGAAAATCACTCCGAGTCGAGACCATGGGCTATAGCCCATCGTCTTGGAGTCATTTTCGTCTTTTTTTCAAATCCTTGTTTTTCATCATTTATGACCATGGCGATGGGCTATAGCCCATGGTCTCGAACGGCATACTATAGCATGCCGTTTTGCATCATTTTTGAGGATTTGAAAAAAAGACGAAAATCACTCCGAGTCGAGACCATGGGCTATAGCCCATCGTCTCGGAGTCATTTTCGTCTTTTTTTCAAATCCTCGTTTTTCATCATTTATGACCATGGCGATGGGCTATAGCCCATGGTCTCGAACGGCATACTATAGCATGCCGTTTTGCATCATTTTTGAGGATGTGAAAAAAAGACGAAAATCACTCCGAGACCATGGGCTATAGCCCATCGTCTCGGAGACATTTTCGTCTTTTTTTCAAATCCTTGTTTTTCATAATTTATGACCATGGCGATGGGCTATAGCCCATGGTCTCGAACGGTATACTATAGCATGCCGTTTTCCATAATTTTTGAGGATTTGAAAAAAATACGAAAATCACTCCGAGTCGAGACCATGGGCTATAGCCCATCGTCTTGGAGTCATTTTCGTCTTTTTTTCAAATCCTTGTTTTTCATCATTTATGACCATGGCGATGGGCTATAGCCCATGGTCTCGAACGGCATACTATAGCATGCCGTTTTGCATCATTTTTGAGGATTTGAAAAAAAGACGAAAATCACTCCGAGTCGAGACCATGGGCTATAGCCCATCGTCTTGGAGTAATTTTCGTCTTTTTTTCAAATCCTTGTTTTTCATCATTTATGACCATGGCGATGGGCTATAGCCCATGGTCTCGAACGGCATACTATAGCATGCCGTTTTGCATCATTTTTGAGGATTTGAAAAAAAGACGAAAATCACTCCGAGACCATGGGCTATAGCCCATCGTCTCGGAGTCATTTTCGTCTTTTTTTCAAATCCTTGTTCTTCATAATTTATGACCATGGCGATGGGCTATAGCCCATGGTCTCGAACGGTATACTATAGCATGCCGTTTTCCATCATTTTTGAGGATTTGAAAAAAATACGAAAATCACTCCGAGTCGAGACCATGGGCTATAGCCCATCGTCTTGGAGTCATTTTCGTCTTTTTTTCAAATCCTTGTTTTTCATCATTTATGACCATGGCGATGGGCTATAGCCCATGGTCTCGAACGGCATACTATAGCATGCCGTTTTGCATCATTTTTGAGGATTTGAAAAAAAGACGAAAATCACTCCGAGACCATGGGCTATAGCCCATCGTCTCGGAGTCATTTTCGTCTTTTTTTCAAATCCTCGTTTTTCATCATTTATGACCATGGCGATGGGCTATAGCCCATGGTCTCGAACGGCATACTATAGCATGCCGTTTTCCATCATTTTTGAGGATTTGAAAAAAAGACGAAAATCACTCCGAGACCATGGGCTATAGCCCATCGTCTCGGATTCATTTTCGTCTTTTTTTCAAATCCTTGTTTTTCATAATTTATGACCATGGCGATGGGCTATAGCCCATGGTCTCGAACGGTATACTATAGCATGCTGTTATCCATCCTTTTTGAGGATTTGAAAAAAAGACGAAAATCACTCCGAGACCATGGGCTATAGCCCATCGTCTCGGAGTCATTTTCTTCTTTTTTTCAAATCCTTGTTTTTCATAATTTATGACCATGGCGATGGGCTATAGCCCATGGTCTCGAACGGCATACTATAGCATGCCGTTTTGCATCATTTTTGAGGATTTGAAAAAAAGACGAAAATCACTCCGAGACCATGGGCTATAGCCCATCGTCTCGGAGTAATTTTCGTCTTTTTTTCAAATCCTCGTTTTTCATCATTTATAACCATGGTCTCGAACGGCATACTATAGCATGCCGTTTTCCATCATTTTTGAGGATTTGAAAAAAAGACGAAAATCACTCCGAGTCGAGACCATGGGCTATAGCCCATCGTCTCGGAGTCATTTTCGTCTTTTTTTCAAATCCTCGTTTTTCATCATTTATGACCATGGCGATGGGCTATAGCCCATGGTCTCGAACGGCATACTATAGCATGCCGTTTTGCATCATTTTTGAGGATTTGAAAAAAAGACGAAAATCACTCCGAGACCATGGGCTATAGCCCATCGTCTCGGAGTGATTTTCGTCTTTTTTTCAAATCCTTGTTTTTCATCATTTATGACCATGGCGATGGGCTATAGCCCATGGTCTCGAACGGCATGCTATAGTATTCCGTTTTGCATCATTTTTGAGGATTTGAAAAAAAGACGAAAATCACTCCGAGTCGAGACCATGGGCTATAGCCCATCGTCTCGGAGTCATTTTCGTCTTTTTTTCAAATCCTCGTTTTTCATCATTTATGACCATGGCGATGGGCTATAGCCCATGGTCTCGAACGGCATACTATAGCATGCCGTTTTCCATCATTTTTGAGGATTTGAAAAAAAGACGAAAATCACTCCGAGACCATGGGCTATAGCCCATCGTCTCGGAGTCATTTTCGTCTTTTTTTCAAATCCTCGTTTTTCATCATTTATGACCATGGCGATGGGCTATAGCCCATGGTCTCGAACGGCATACTATAGCATGCCGTTTTCCATCATTTTTGAGGATTTGAAAAAAAGACGAAAATCACTCCGAGACCATGGGCTATAGCCCATCGTCTCGGATTCATTTTCGTCTTTTTTTCAAATCCTTGTTTTTCATAATTTATGACCATGGCGATGGGCTATAGCCCATGGTCTCGAACGGTATACTATAGCATGCCGTTATCCATCCTTTTTGAGGATTTGAAAAAAAGACGAAAATCACTCCGAGACCATGGGCTATAGCCCATCGTCTCGGAGTCATTTTCTTCTTTTTTTCAAATCCTTGTTTTTCATAATTTATGACCATGGCGATGGGCTATAGCCCATGGTCTCGAACGGCATACTATAGCATGCCGTTTTGCATCATTTTTGAGGATTTGAAAAAAAGACGAAAATCACTCCGAGACCATGGGCTATAGCCCATCGTCTCGGAGTAATTTTCGTCTTTTTTTCAAATCCTCGTTTTTCATCATTTATAACCATGGTCTCGAACGGCATACTATAGCATGCCGTTTTCCATCATTTTTGAGGATTTGAAAAAAAGACGAAAATCACTCCGAGTCGAGACCATGGGCTATAGCCCATCGTCTCGGAGTCATTTTCGTCTTTTTTTCAAATCCTCGTTTTTCATCATTTATGACCATGGCGATGGGCTATAGCCCATGGTCTCGAACGGCATACTATAGCATGCCGTTTTGCATCATTTTTGAGGATGTGAAAAAAAGACGAAAATCACTCCGAGACCATGGGCTATAGCCCATCGTCTCGGAGACATTTTCGTCTTTTTTTCAAATCCTTGTTTTTCATAATTTATGACCATGGCGATGGGCTATAGCCCATGGTCTCGAACGGTATACTATAGCATGCCGTTTTCCATCATTTTTGAGGATTTGAAAAAAAGACGAAAATCACTCCGAGTCGAGACCATGGGCTATAGCCCATCGTCTTGGAGTCATTTTCGTCTTTTTTTCAAATCCTTGTTTTTCATCATTTATGACCATGGCGATGGGCTATAGCCCATGGTCTCGAACGGCATACTATAGCATGCCGTTTTGCATCATTTTTGAGGATTTGAAAAAAAGACGAAAATCACTCCGAGTCGAGACCATGGGCTATAGCCCATCGTCTTGGAGTAATTTTCGTCTTTTTTTCAAATCCTTGTTTTTCATCATTTATGACCATGGCGATGGGCTATAGCCCATGGTCTCGAACGGCATACTATAGCATGCCGTTTTGCATCATTTTTGAGGATTTGAAAAAAAGACGAAAATCACTCCGAGACCATGGGCTATAGCCCATCGTCTCGGAGTCATTTTCGTCTTTTTTTCAAATCCTTGTTCTTCATAATTTATGACCATGGCGATGGGCTATAGCCCATGGTCTCGAACGGTATACTATAGCATGCCGTTTTCCATCATTTTTGAGGATTTGAAAAAAAGACGAAAATCACTCCGAGACCATGGGCTATAGCCCATCGTCTCGGAGTCATTTTCGTCTTTTTTTCAAATCCTTGTTTTTCATAATTTATGACCATGGCGATGGGCTATAGCCCATGGTCTCGAACGGTATACTATAGCATGCCGTTTTCCATCATTTTTGAGGATTTGAAAAAAATACGAAAATCACTCCGAGTCGAGACCATGGGCTATAGCCCATCGTCTTGGAGTCATTTTCGTCTTTTTTTCAAATCCTTGTTTTTCATCATTTATGACCATGGCGATGGGCTATAGCCCATGGTCTCGAACGGCATACTATAGCATGCCGTTTTGCATCATTTTTGAGGATTTGAAAAAAAGACGAAAATCACTCCGAGACCATGGGCTATAGCCCATCGTCTCGGAGTCATTTTCGTCTTTTTTTCAAATCCTCGTTTTTCATCATTTATAACCATGGTCTCGAACGGCATACTATAGCATGCCGTTTTCCATCATTTTTGAGGATTTGAAAAAAAGACGAAAATCACTCCGAGTCGAGACCATGGGCTATAGCCCATCGTCTCGGAGTCATTTTCGTCTTTTTTTCAAATCCTCGTTTTTCATCATTTATGACCATGGCGATGGGCTATAGCCCATGGTCTCGAACGGCATACTATAGCATGCCGTTTTGCATCATTTTTGAGGATGTGAAAAAAAGACGAAAATCACTCCGAGACCATGGGCTATAGCCCATCGTCTCGGAGACATTTTCGTCTTTTTTTCAAATCCTTGTTTTTCATAATTTATGACCATGGCGATGGGCTATAGCCCATGGTCTCGAACGGTATACTATAGCATGCCGTTATCCATCCTTTTTGAGGATTTGAAAAAAAGACGAAAATCACTCCGAGACCATGGGCTATAGCCCATCGTCTCGGAGTCATTTTCTTCTTTTTTTCAAATCCTTGTTTTTCATAATTTATGACCATGGCGATGGGCTATAGCCCATGGTCTCGAACGGCATACTATAGCATGCCGTTTTGCATCATTTTTGAGGATTTGAAAAAAAGACGAAAATCACTCCGAGACCATGGGCTATAGCCCATCGTCTCGGAGTAATTTTCGTCTTTTTTTCAAATCCTCGTTTTTCATCATTTATAACCATGGTCTCGAACGGCATACTATAGCATGCCGTTTTCCATCATTTTTGAGGATTTGAAAAAAAGACGAAAATCACTCCGAGTCGAGACCATGGGCTATAGCCCATCGTCTCGGAGTCATTTTCGTCTTTTTTTCAAATCCTCGTTTTTCATCATTTATGACCATGGCGATGGGCTATAGCCCATGGTCTCGAACGGCATACTATAGCATGCCGTTTTGCATCATTTTTGAGGATTTGAAAAAAAGACGAAAATCACTCCGAGACCATGGGCTATAGCCCATCGTCTCGGAGTGATTTTCGTCTTTTTTTCAAATCCTTGTTTTTCATCATTTATGACCATGGCGATGGGCTATAGCCCATGGTCTCGAACGGCATGCTATAGTATTCCGTTTTGCATCATTTTTGAGGATTTGAAAAAAAGACGAAAATCACTCCGAGTCGAGACCATGGGCTATAGCCCATCGTCTCGGAGTCATTTTCGTCTTTTTTTCAAATCCTCGTTTTTCATCATTTATGACCATGGCGATGGGCTATAGCCCATGGTCTCGAACGGCATACTATAGCATGCCGTTTTCCATCATTTTTGAGGATTTGAAAAAAAGACGAAAATCACTCCGAGACCATGGGCTATAGCCCATCGTCTCGGAGTCATTTTCGTCTTTTTTTCAAATCCTCGTTTTTCATCATTTATGACCATGGCGATGGGCTATAGCCCATGGTCTCGAACGGCATACTATAGCATGCCGTTTTCCATCATTTTTGAGGATTTGAAAAAAAGACGAAAATCACTCCGAGACCATGGGCTATAGCCCATCGTCTCGGATTCATTTTCGTCTTTTTTTCAAATCCTTGTTTTTCATAATTTATGACCATGGCGATGGGCTATAGCCCATGGTCTCGAACGGTATACTATAGCATGCCGTTATCCATCCTTTTTGAGGATTTGAAAAAAAGACGAAAATCACTCCGAGACCATGGGCTATAGCCCATCGTCTCGGAGTCATTTTCTTCTTTTTTTCAAATCCTTGTTTTTCATAATTTATGACCATGGCGATGGGCTATAGCCCATGGTCTCGAACGGCATACTATAGCATGCCGTTTTGCATCATTTTTGAGGATTTGAAAAAAAGACGAAAATCACTCCGAGACCATGGGCTATAGCCCATCGTCTCGGAGTAATTTTCGTCTTTTTTTCAAATCCTCGTTTTTCATCATTTATAACCATGGTCTCGAACGGCATACTATAGCATGCCGTTTTCCATCATTTTTGAGGATTTGAAAAAAAGACGAAAATCACTCCGAGTCGAGACCATGGGCTATAGCCCATCGTCTCGGAGTCATTTTCGTCTTTTTTTCAAATCCTCGTTTTTCATCATTTATGACCATGGCGATGGGCTATAGCCCATGGTCTCGAACGGCATACTATAGCATGCCGTTTTGCATCATTTTTGAGGATGTGAAAAAAAGACGAAAATCACTCCGAGACCATGGGCTATAGCCCATCGTCTCGGAGACATTTTCGTCTTTTTTTCAAATCCTTGTTTTTCATAATTTATGACCATGGCGATGGGCTATAGCCCATGGTCTCGAACGGTATACTATAGCATGCCGTTTTCCATCATTTTTGAGGATTTGAAAAAAAGACGAAAATCACTCCGAGTCGAGACCATGGGCTATAGCCCATCGTCTTGGAGTCATTTTCGTCTTTTTTTCAAATCCTTGTTTTTCATCATTTATGACCATGGCGATGGGCTATAGCCCATGGTCTCGAACGGCATACTATAGCATGCCGTTTTGCATCATTTTTGAGGATTTGAAAAAAAGACGAAAATCACTCCGAGTCGAGACCATGGGCTATAGCCCATCGTCTTGGAGTAATTTTCGTCTTTTTTTCAAATCCTTGTTTTTCATCATTTATGACCATGGCGATGGGCTATAGCCCATGGTCTCGAACGGCATACTATAGCATGCCGTTTTGCATCATTTTTGAGGATTTGAAAAAAAGACGAAAATCACTCCGAGACCATGGGCTATAGCCCATCGTCTCGGAGTCATTTTCGTCTTTTTTTCAAATCCTTGTTCTTCATAATTTATGACCATGGCGATGGGCTATAGCCCATGGTCTCGAACGGTATACTATAGCATGCCGTTTTCCATCATTTTTGAGGATTTGAAAAAAAGACGAAAATCACTCCGAGACCATGGGCTATAGCCCATCGTCTCGGAGTCATTTTCGTCTTTTTTTCAAATCCTTGTTTTTCATAATTTATGACCATGGCGATGGGCTATAGCCCATGGTCTCGAACGGTATACTATAGCATGCCGTTTTCCATCATTTTTGAGGATTTGAAAAAAATACGAAAATCACTCCGAGTCGAGACCATGGGCTATAGCCCATCGTCTTGGAGTCATTTTCGTCTTTTTTTCAAATCCTTGTTTTTCATCATTTATGACCATGGCGATGGGCTATAGCCCATGGTCTCGAACGGCATACTATAGCATGCCGTTTTGCATCATTTTTGAGGATTTGAAAAAAAGACGAAAATCACTCCGAGACCATGGGCTATAGCCCATCGTCTCGGAGTCATTTTCGTCTTTTTTTCAAATCCTCGTTTTTCATCATTTATAACCATGGTCTCGAACGGCATACTATAGCATGCCGTTTTCCATCATTTTTGAGGATTTGAAAAAAAGACGAAAATCACTCCGAGTCGAGACCATGGGCTATAGCCCATCGTCTCGGAGTCATTTTCGTCTTTTTTTCAAATCCTCGTTTTTCATCATTTATGACCATGGCGATGGGCTATAGCCCATGGTCTCGAACGGCATACTATAGCATGCCGTTTTGCATCATTTTTGAGGATTTGAAAAAAAGACGAAAATCACTCCGAGACCATGGGCTATAGCCCATCGTCTCGGAGTGATTTTCGTCTTTTTTTCAAATCCTTGTTTTTCATCATTTATGACCATGGCGATGGGCTATAGCCCATGGTCTCGAACGGCATGCTATAGTATTCCGTTTTGCATCATTTTTGAGGATTTGAAAAAAAGACGAAAATCACTCCGAGTCGAGACCATGGGCTATAGCCCATCGTCTCGGAGTCATTTTCGTCTTTTTTTCAAATCCTCGTTTTTCATCATTTATGACCATGGCGATGGGCTATAGCCCATGGTCTCGAACGGCATACTATAGCATGCCGTTTTCCATCATTTTTGAGGATTTGAAAAAAAGACGAAAATCACTCCGAGACCATGGGCTATAGCCCATCGTCTCGGAGTCATTTTCGTCTTTTTTTCAAATCCTTGTTTTTCATAATTTATGACCATGGCGATGGGCTATAGCCCATGGTCTCGAACGGTATACTATAGCATGCCGTTTTCCATCATTTTTGAGGATTTGAAAAAAAGACGAAAATAACTCCGAGTCGAGACCATGGGCTATAGCCCATCGTCTTGGAGTCATTTTTGTCTTTTTTTCAAATCCTTGTTTTTCATCATTTATGACCATGGCGATGGGCTATAGCCCATGGTCTCGAACGGCATACTATAGCATGCCGTTTTCCATAATTTTTGAGGATTTGAAAAAAAGACGAAAATCACTCCGAGACCATGGGCTATAGCCCATCGTCTCGGAGTATTTTTCGTCTTTTTTTTAAATCCTCGTTTTTCATCATTTATAACCATGGCGATGGGCTATAGCCCATGGTCTCGAACGGCATACTATAGCATGCCGTTTTCCATCATTTTTGAGGATTTGAAAAAAAGACGAAAATCACTCCGAGTCGAGACCATGGGCTATAGCCCATCGTCTCGGAGTCATTTTCGTATTTTTTTCAAATCCTCGTTTTTCATCATTTATGACCATGGCGATGGGCTATAGCCCATGGTCTCGAACGGCATACTATAGCATGCCGTTTTCCATCATTTTTGAGGATTTGAAAAAAAGACGAAAATCACTCCGAGACCATGGGCTATAGCCCATCGTCTCGGAGTCATTTTCGTCTTTTTTTCAAATCCTTGTTTTTCATAATTTATGACCATGGCGATGGGCTATAGCCCATGGTCTCGAACGGTATACTATAGCATGCCGTTTTCCATCATTTTTGAGGATTTGAAAAAAAGACGAAAATAACTCTGAGTCGAGACCATGGGCTATAGCCCATCGTCTTGGAGTCATTTTTGTCTTTTTTTCAAATCCTTGTTTTTCATCATTTATGACCATGGCGATGGGCTATAGCCCATGGTCTCGAACGGCATACTATAGCATGCCGTTTTCCATCATTTTTGAGGATTTGAAAAAAAGACGAAAATCACTCCGAGACCATGGGCTATAGCCCATCGTCTTGGAGTCATTTTTGTCTTTTTTTCAAATCCTTGTTTTTCATCATTTATGACCATGGCGATGGGCTATAGCCCATGGTCTCGAACGGCATACTATAGCATGCCGTTTTCCATCATTTTTGAGGATTTGAAAAAAAGACGAAAATCACTCCGAGACCATGGGCTATAGCCCATCGTCTCGGAGTCATTTTCGTCTTTTTTTCAAATCCTTGTTTTTCATCATTTATGACCATGGCGATGGGCTATAGCCCATGGTCTCGAACGGCATACTATAGCATGCCGTTTTCCATCATTTTTGAGGATTTGAAAAAAAGACGAAAATCACTCCGAGTCGAGACCATGGGCTATAGCCCATCGTCTTGGAGTCATTTTCGTCATTTTTTCAAATCCTCGTTTTTCATCATTTATGACCATGGCGATGGGCTATAGCCCATGGTCTCGAACGGCATACTATAGCATGCCGTTTTCCATCATTTTTGAGGATTTGAAAAAAAGACGAAAATCACTCCGAGACCATGGGCTATAGCCCATCGTCTCGGAGTCATTTTCGTCTTTTTTTCAAATCCTCGTTTTTCATCATTTATGACCATGGCGATGGGCTATAGCCCATGGTCTCGAACGGCATACTATAGCATGCCGTTTTGCATCATTTTTGAGGATTTGAAAAAAAGACGAAAATCACTCCGAGACCATGGGCTATAGCCCATCGTCTCGGAGTCATTTTCGTCTTTTTTTCAAATCCTTGTTTTTCATAATTTATGACCATGGCGATGGGCTATAGCCCATGGTCTCGAACGGTATACTATAGCATGCCGTTTTCCATCATTTTTGAGGATTTGAAAAAAAGACGAAAATCACTCCGAGACCATGGGCTATAGCCCATCGTCTTGGAGTCATTTTCGTCTTTTTTTCAAATCCTTGTTTTTCATAATTTATGACCATGGCGATGGGCTATAGCCCATGGTCTCGAACGGCATACTATAGCATGCCGTTTTGCATCATTTTTGAGGATTTGAAAAAAAGACGAAAATCACTCCGAGTCGAGACCATGGGCTATAGCCCATCGTCTTGGAGTCATTTTCGTCTTTTTTTCAAATCCTTGTTTTTCATCATTTATGACCATGGCGATGGGCTATAGCCCATGGTCTCGAACGGCATACTATAGCATGCCGTTTTGCATCATTTTTGAGGATTTGAAAAAAAGACGAAAATCACTCCGAGACCATGTGCTATAGCCCATCGTCTCGGAGTCATTTTCGTCTTTTTTTCAAATCCTCGTTTTTCATCATTTATGACCATGGCGATGGGCTATAGCCCATGGTCTCGAACGGCATGCTATAGTATTCCGTTTTGCATCATTTTTGAGGATTTGAAAAAAAGACGGAAATCACTCCGAGACCATGGGCTATAGCCCATCGTCTCGGAGTATTTTTCGTCTTTTTTTAAAATCCTCGTTTTTCATCATTTATAACCATGGCGATGGGCTTTAGCCCATGGTCTCGAACGGCATACTATAGCATGCCGTTTTCCATCATTTTTGAGGATTTGAAAAAAAGACGAAAATCACTCCGAGTCGAGACCATGGGCTATAGCCCATCGTCTCGGAGTCATTTTCGTCTTTTTTTCAAATCCTCGTTTTTCATCATTTATGACCATGGCGATGGGCTATAGCCCATGGTCTCGAACGGCATACTATAGCATGCCGTTTTCCATCATTTTTGAGGATTTGAAAAAAAGACGAAAATCACTCCGAGACCATGGGCTATAGCCCATCGTCTCGGAGTCATTTTCGTCTTTTTTTCAAATCCTTGTTTTTCATCATTTATGACCATGGCGATGGGCTATAGCCCATGGTCTCGAACGGCATACTATAGCATGCCGTTTTCCATCATTTTTGAGGATTTGAAAAAAAGACGAAAATCACTCCGAGACCATGGGCTATAGCCCATCGTCTCGGAGTATTTTTCGTCTTTTTTTTAAATCCGCGTTTTTCATCATTTATAACCATGGCGATGGGCTATAGCCCATGGTCTCGAACGGCATACTATAGCATGCCGTTTTCCATCATTTTTGAGGATTTGAAAAAAAGACGAAAATCACTCCGAGTCGAGAACGGTATACTATAGCATGCCGTTTTCCATCATTTTTGAGGATTTGAAAAAAAGACGAAAATCACTCCGAGTCGAGACCATGGGCTATAGCCCATCGTCTTGGAGTCATTTTTGTCTTTTTTTCAAATCCTTGTTTTTCATCATTTATGACCATGGCGATGGGCTATAGCCCATGGTCTCGAACGGCATACTATAGCATGCCGTTTTCCATCATTTTTGAGGATTTGAAAAAAAGACGAAAATCACTCCGAGACCATGGGCTATAGCCCATCGTCTCGGAGTCATTTTCGTCTTTTTTTCAAATCCTTGTTTTTCATAATTTATGACCATGGCGATGGGCTATAGCCCATGGTCTCGAACGGTATACTATAGCATGCCGTTTTCCATCATTTTTGAGGATTTGAAAAAAAGACGAAAATCACTCCGAGTCGAGACCATGGGCTATAGCCCATCGTCTCGGAGTCATTTTCGTCTTTTTTTCAAATCCTTGTTTTTCATCATTTATGACCATGGCGATGGGCTATAGCCCATGGTCTCGAACGGCATACTATAGCATGCCGTTTTCCATCATTTTTGAGGATTTGAAAAAAAGACGAAAATCACTCCGAGACCATGGGCTATAGCCCATCGTCTCGGAGTCATTTTCGTCTTTTTTTCAAATCCTTGTTTTTCATCATTTATGACCATGGCGATGGGCTATAGCCCATGGTCTCGAACGGCATACTATAGCATTCCGTTATCCATCCTTTTTGAGGATTTGAAAAAAAGACGAAAATCACTCCGAGACCATGGGCTATAGCCCATCGTCTCGGAGTCATTTTCGTCTTTTTTTCAAATCCTCGTTTTTCATCATTTATGACCATGGCGATGGGCTATAGCCCATGGTCTCGAACGGCATACTATAGCATGCCGTTTTCCATCATTTTTGAGGATTTGAAAAAAAGACGAAAATCACTCCGAGACCATGGGCTATAGCCCATCGTCTCGGAGTCATTTTCGTCTTTTTTTCAAATCCTTGTTTTTCATAATTTATGACCATGGCGATGGGCTATAGCCCATGGTCTCGAACGGTATACTATAGCATGCCGTTTTCCATCATTTTTGAGGATTTGAAAAAAAGACGAAAATCACTCCGAGTCAAGACCATGGGCTATAGCCCATCGTCTCGGAGTCATTTTCGTCTTTTTTTCAAATCCTTGTTTTTCATCATTTATGACCATGGCGATGGGCTATAGCCCATGGTCTCGAACGGCATACTATAGCATGCCGTTTTGCATCATTTTTGAGGATTTGAAAAAAAGACGAAAATCACTCCGAGACCATGGGCTATAGCCCATCGTCTCGGAGTCATTTTCGTCTTTTTTTCAAATCCTTGTTTTTCATAATTTATGACCATGGCGATGGGCTATAGCCCATGGTCTCGAACGGTATACTATAGCATGCCGTTATCCATCCTTTTTGAGGATTTGAAAAAAAGACGAAAATCACTCCGAGACCATGGGCTATAGCCCATCGTCTCGGAGTCATTTTCGTCTTTTTTTCAAATCCTTGTTTTTCATCATTTATGACCATGGCGATGGGCTATAGCCCATGGTCTCGAACGGCATGCTATAGTATTCCGTTTTGCATCATTTTTGAGGATTTGAAAAAAAGACGAAAATCACTCCGAGACCATGGGCTATAGCCCATCGTCTCGGAGTAATTTTCGTCTTTGTTTCAAATCCTCGTTTTTCATCATTTATAACCATGGCGATGGGCTATAGCCCATGGTCTCGAACGGCATACTATAGCATGCCGTTTTCCATCATTTTTGAGGATTTGAAAAAAAGACGAAAATCACTCCGAGACCATGGGCTATAGCCCATCGTCTCGGAATCATTTTCGTCTTCTTTTCAAATCCTTGTTTTTCATAATTTATGACCATGGCGATGGGCTATAGCCCATGGTCTCGAACGGCATACTATAGCATGCCGTTTTCCATCATTTTTGAGGATTTGAAAAAAAGACGAAAATGACTCCGAGACGATGGGCTATAGCCCATGGTCTCGGAGTGATTTTTGTCTTTTTTTCAAATCCTTGTTTTTCATCATTTATGACCATGGCGATGGGCTATAGCCCATGGTCTCGAACGGCATACTATAGCATGCCGTTTTGCATCATTTTTGAGGATTTGAAAAAAAGACGAAAATCACTCCGAGACCATGGGCTATAGCCCATCGTCTCGGAGTCATTTTCGTCTTTTTTTCAAATCCTTGTTTTTCATAATTTATGACCATGGCGATGGGCTATAGCCCATGGTCTCGAACGGTATACTATAGCATGCCGTTATCCATCCTTTTTGAGGATTTGAAAAAAAGACGAAAATCATTTTGAGACCATGGGCTATAGCCCATCGTCTCGGAGTCATTTTCGTCTTTTTTTCAAATCCTTGTTTTTCATCATTTATAACCATGGTCTCGAACGGCATACTATAGCATGCCGTTTTGCATCATTTTTGAGGATTTGAAAAAAAGACGAAAATCACTCCGAGACCATGGGCTATAGCCCATCGTCTCGGAGTCATTTTCGTCTTTTTTTCAAATCCTTGTTTTTCATAATTTATGACCATGGCGATGGGCTATAGCCCATGGTCTCGAACGGTATACTATAGCATGCCGTTTTCCATCATTTTTGAGGATTTGAAAAAAAGACGAAAATCACTCCGAGACCATGGGCTATAGCCCATCGTCTCGGAGTCATTTTCGTCTTTTTTTCAAATCCTTGTTTTTCATAATTTATGACCATGGCGATGGGCTATAGCCCATGGTCTCGAACGGTATACTATAGCATGCCGTTTTCCATCATTTTTGAGGATTTGAAAAAAATACGAAAATCACTCCGAGTCGAGACCATGGGCTATAGCCCATCGTCTTGGAGTCATTTTCGTCTTTTTTTCAAATCCTTGTTTTTCATCATTTATGACCATGGCGATGGGCTATAGCCCATGGTCTCGAACGGCATACTATAGCATGCCGTTTTGCATCATTTTTGAGGATTTGAAAAAAAGACGAAAATCACTCCGAGACCATGGGCTATAGCCCATCGTCTCGGAGTCATTTTCGTCTTTTTTTCAAATCCTCGTTTTTCATCATTTATAACCATGGTCTCGAACGGCATACTATAGCATGCCGTTTTCCATCATTTTTGAGGATTTGAAAAAAAGACGAAAATCACTCCGAGTCGAGACCATGGGCTATAGCCCATCGTCTCGGAGTCATTTTAGTCTTTTTTTCAAATCCTCGTTTTTCATCATTTATGACCATGGCGATGGGCTATAGCCCATGGTCTCGAACGGCATACTATAGCATGCCGTTTTGCATCATTTTTGAGGATTTGAAAAAAAGACGAAAATCACTCCGAGACCATGGGCTATAGCCCATCGTCTCGGAGTGATTTTCGTCTTTTTTTCAAATCCTTGTTTTTCATCATTTATGACCATGGCGATGGGCTATAGCCCATGGTCTCGAACGGCATGCTATAGTATTCCGTTTTGCATCATTTTTGAGGATTTGAAAAAAAGACGAAAATCACTCCGAGTCGAGACCATGGGCTATAGCCCATCGTCTCGGAGTCATTTTCGTCTTTTTTTCAAATCCTCGTTTTTCATCATTTATGACCATGGCGATGGGCTATAGCCCATGGTCTCGAACGGCATACTATAGCATGCCGTTTTCCATCATTTTTGAGGATTTGAAAAAAAGACGAAAATCACTCCGAGACCATGGGCTATAGCCCATCGTCTCGGAGTCATTTTCGTCTTTTTTTCAAATCCTTGTTTTTCATAATTTATGACCATGGCGATGGGCTATAGCCCATGGTCTCGAACGGTATACTATAGCATGCCGTTTTCCATCATTTTTGAGGATTTGAAAAAAAGACGAAAATAACTCCGAGTCGAGACCATGGGCTATAGCCCATCGTCTTGGAGTCATTTTTGTCTTTTTTTCAAATCCTTGTTTTTCATCATTTATGACCATGGCGATGGGCTATAGCCCATGGTCTCGAACGGCATACTATAGCATGCCGTTTTCCATAATTTTTGAGGATTTGAAAAAAAGACGAAAATCACTCCGAGACCATGGGCTATAGCCCATCGTCTCGGAGTATTTTTCGTCTTTTTTTTAAATCCTCGTTTTTCATCATTTATAACCATGGCGATGGGCTATAGCCCATGGTCTCGAACGGCATACTATAGCATGCCGTTTTCCATCATTTTTGAGGATTTGAAAAAAAGACGAAAATCACTCCGAGTCGAGACCATGGGCTATAGCCCATCGTCTCGGAGTCATTTTCGTATTTTTTTCAAATCCTCGTTTTTCATCATTTATGACCATGGCGATGGGCTATAGCCCATGGTCTCGAACGGCATACTATAGCATGCCGTTTTCCATCATTTTTGAGGATTTGAAAAAAAGACGAAAATCACTCCGAGACCATGGGCTATAGCCCATCGTCTCGGAGTCATTTTCGTCTTTTTTTCAAATCCTTGTTTTTCATAATTTATGACCATGGCGATGGGCTATAGCCCATGGTCTCGAACGGTATACTATAGCATGCCGTTTTCCATCATTTTTGAGGATTTGAAAAAAAGACGAAAATAACTCTGAGTCGAGACCATGGGCTATAGCCCATCGTCTTGGAGTCATTTTTGTCTTTTTTTCAAATCCTTGTTTTTCATCATTTATGACCATGGCGATGGGCTATAGCCCATGGTCTCGAACGGCATACTATAGCATGCCGTTTTCCATCATTTTTGAGGATTTGAAAAAAAGACGAAAATCACTCCGAGACCATGGGCTATAGCCCATCGTCTTGGAGTCATTTTTGTCTTTTTTTCAAATCCTTGTTTTTCATCATTTATGACCATGGCGATGGGCTATAGCCCATGGTCTCGAACGGCATACTATAGCATGCCGTTTTCCATCATTTTTGAGGATTTGAAAAAAAGACGAAAATCACTCCGAGACCATGGGCTATAGCCCATCGTCTCGGAGTCATTTTCGTCTTTTTTTCAAATCCTTGTTTTTCATCATTTATGACCATGGCGATGGGCTATAGCCCATGGTCTCGAACGGCATACTATAGCATGCCGTTTTCCATCATTTTTGAGGATTTGAAAAAAAGACGAAAATCACTCCGAGTCGAGACCATGGGCTATAGCCCATCGTCTTGGAGTCATTTTCGTCATTTTTTCAAATCCTCGTTTTTCATCATTTATGACCATGGCGATGGGCTATAGCCCATGGTCTCGAACGGCATACTATAGCATGCCGTTTTCCATCATTTTTGAGGATTTGAAAAAAAGACGAAAATCACTCCGAGACCATGGGCTATAGCCCATCGTCTCGGAGTCATTTTCGTCTTTTTTTCAAATCCTCGTTTTTCATCATTTATGACCATGGCGATGGGCTATAGCCCATGGTCTCGAACGGCATACTATAGCATGCCGTTTTGCATCATTTTTGAGGATTTGAAAAAAAGACGAAAATCACTCCGAGACCATGGGCTATAGCCCATCGTCTCGGAGTCATTTTCGTCTTTTTTTCAAATCCTTGTTTTTCATAATTTATGACCATGGCGATGGGCTATAGCCCATGGTCTCGAACGGTATACTATAGCATGCCGTTTTCCATCATTTTTGAGGATTTGAAAAAAAGACGAAAATCACTCCGAGACCATGGGCTATAGCCCATCGTCTTGGAGTCATTTTCGTCTTTTTTTCAAATCCTTGTTTTTCATAATTTATGACCATGGCGATGGGCTATAGCCCATGGTCTCGAACGGTATACTATAGCATGCCGTTTTCCATCATTTTTGAGGATTTGAAAAAAAGACGAAAATAACTCCGAGTCGAGACCATGGGCTATAGCCCATCGTCTTGGAGTCATTTTTGTCTTTTTTTCAAATCCTTGTTTTTCATCATTTATGACCATGGCGATGGGCTATAGCCCATGGTCTCGAACGGCATACTATAGCATGCCGTTTTCCATCATTTTTGAGGATTTGAAAAAAAGACGAAAATCACTCCGAGACCATGGGCTATAGCCCATCGTCTTGGAGTCATTTTTGTCTTTTTTTCAAATCCTTGTTTTTCATCATTTATGACCATGGCGATGGGCTATAGCCCATGGTCTCGAACGGCATACTATAGCATGCCGTTTTCCATCATTTTTGAGGATTTGAAAAAAAGACGAAAATCACTCCGAGTCGAGACCATGGGCTATAGCCCATCGTCTTGGAGTCATTTTCGTCATTTTTTCAAATCCTCGTTTTTCATCATTTATGACCATGGCGATGGGCTATAGCCCATGGTCTCGAACGGCATACTATAGCATGCCGTTTTCCATCATTTTTGAGGATTTGAAAAAAAGACGAAAATCACTCCGAGACCATGGGCTATAGCCCATCGTCTCGGAGTCATTTTCGTCTTTTTTTCAAATCCTCGTTTTTCATCATTTATGACCATGGCGATGGGCTATAGCCCATGGTCTCGAACGGCATACTATAGCATGCCGTTTTGCATCATTTTTGAGGATTTGAAAAAAAGACGAAAATCACTCCGAGACCATGGGCTATAGCCCATCGTCTCGGAGTCATTTTCGTCTTTTTTTCAAATCCTTGTTTTTCATAATTTATGACCATGGCGATGGGCTATAGCCCATGGTCTCGAACGGTATACTATAGCATGCCGTTTTCCATCATTTTTGAGGATTTGAAAAAAAGACGAAAATCACTCCGAGACCATGGGCTATAGCCCATCGTCTTGGAGTCATTTTCGTCTTTTTTTCAAATCCTTGTTTTTCATAATTTATGACCATGGCGATGGGCTATAGCCCATGGTCTCGAACGGCATACTATAGCATGCCGTTTTGCATCATTTTTGAGGATTTGAAAAAAAGACGAAAATCACTCCGAGTCGAGACCATGGGCTATAGCCCATCGTCTTGGAGTCATTTTCGTCTTTTTTTCAAATCCTTGTTTTTCATCATTTATGACCATGGCGATGGGCTATAGCCCATGGTCTCGAACGGCATACTATAGCATGCCGTTTTGCATCATTTTTGAGGATTTGAAAAAAAGACGAAAATCACTCCGAGACCATGTGCTATAGCCCATCGTCTCGGAGTCATTTTCGTCTTTTTTTCAAATCCTCGTTTTTCATCATTTATGACCATGGCGATGGGCTATAGCCCATGGTCTCGAACGGCATGCTATAGTATTCCGTTTTGCATCATTTTTGAGGATTTGAAAAAAAGACGGAAATCACTCCGAGACCATGGGCTATAGCCCATCGTCTCGGAGTATTTTTCGTCTTTTTTTAAAATCCTCGTTTTTCATCATTTATAACCATGGCGATGGGCTTTAGCCCATGGTCTCGAACGGCATACTATAGCATGCCGTTTTCCATCATTTTTGAGGATTTGAAAAAAAGACGAAAATCACTCCGAGTCGAGACCATGGGCTATAGCCCATCGTCTTGGAGTCATTTTTGTCTTTTTTTCAAATCCTTGTTTTTCATCATTTATGACCATGGCGATGGGCTATAGCCCATGGTCTCGAACGGCATACTATAGCATGCCGTTTTCCATCATTTTTGAGGATTTGAAAAAAAGACGAAAATCACTCCGAGACCATGGGCTATAGCCCATCGTCTCGGAGTCATTTTCGTCTTTTTTTCAAATCCTTGTTTTTCATAATTTATGACCATGGCGATGGGCTATAGCCCATGGTCTCGAACGGTATACTATAGCATGCCGTTTTCCATCATTTTTGAGGATTTGAAAAAAAGACGAAAATCACTCCGAGTCGAGACCATGGGCTATAGCCCATCGTCTCGGAGTCATTTTCGTCTTTTTTTCAAATCCTTGTTTTTCATCATTTATGACCATGGCGATGGGCTATAGCCCATGGTCTCGAACGGCATACTATAGCATGCCGTTTTCCATCATTTTTGAGGATTTGAAAAAAAGACGAAAATCACTCCGAGACCATGGGCTATAGCCCATCGTCTCGGAGTCATTTTCGTCTTTTTTTCAAATCCTTGTTTTTCATCATTTATGACCATGGCGATGGGCTATAGCCCATGGTCTCGAACGGCATACTATAGCATTCCGTTATCCATCCTTTTTGAGGATTTGAAAAAAAGACGAAAATCACTCCGAGACCATGGGCTATAGCCCATCGTCTCGGAGTCATTTTCGTCTTTTTTTCAAATCCTCGTTTTTCATCATTTATGACCATGGCGATGGGCTATAGCCCATGGTCTCGAACGGCATACTATAGCATGCCGTTTTCCATCATTTTTGAGGATTTGAAAAAAAGACGAAAATCACTCCGAGACCATGGGCTATAGCCCATCGTCTCGGAGTCATTTTCGTCTTTTTTTCAAATCCTTGTTTTTCATAATTTATGACCATGGCGATGGGCTATAGCCCATGGTCTCGAACGGTATACTATAGCATGCCGTTTTCCATCATTTTTGAGGATTTGAAAAAAAGACGAAAATCACTCCGAGTCAAGACCATGGGCTATAGCCCATCGTCTCGGAGTCATTTTCGTCTTTTTTTCAAATCCTTGTTTTTCATCATTTATGACCATGGCGATGGGCTATAGCCCATGGTCTCGAACGGCATACTATAGCATGCCGTTTTGCATCATTTTTGAGGATTTGAAAAAAAGACGAAAATCACTCCGAGACCATGGGCTATAGCCCATCGTCTCGGAGTCATTTTCGTCTTTTTTTCAAATCCTTGTTTTTCATAATTTATGACCATGGCGATGGGCTATAGCCCATGGTCTCGAACGGTATACTATAGCATGCCGTTATCCATCCTTTTTGAGGATTTGAAAAAAAGACGAAAATCACTCCGAGACCATGGGCTATAGCCCATCGTCTCGGAGTCATTTTCGTCTTTTTTTCAAATCCTTGTTTTTCATCATTTATGACCATGGCGATGGGCTATAGCCCATGGTCTCGAACGGCATGCTATAGTATTCCGTTTTGCATCATTTTTGAGGATTTGAAAAAAAGACGAAAATCACTCCGAGACCATGGGCTATAGCCCATCGTCTCGGAGTAATTTTCGTCTTTGTTTCAAATCCTCGTTTTTCATCATTTATAACCATGGCGATGGGCTATAGCCCATGGTCTCGAACGGCATACTATAGCATGCCGTTTTCCATCATTTTTGAGGATTTGAAAAAAAGACGAAAATCACTCCGAGACCATGGGCTATAGCCCATCGTCTCGGAATCATTTTCGTCTTCTTTTCAAATCCTTGTTTTTCATAATTTATGACCATGGCGATGGGCTATAGCCCATGGTCTCGAACGGCATACTATAGCATGCCGTTTTCCATCATTTTTGAGGATTTGAAAAAAAGACGAAAATGACTCCGAGACGATGGGCTATAGCCCATGGTCTCGGAGTGATTTTTGTCTTTTTTTCAAATCCTTGTTTTTCATCATTTATGACCATGGCGATGGGCTATAGCCCATGGTCTCGAACGGCATACTATAGCATGCCGTTTTGCATCATTTTTGAGGATTTGAAAAAAAGACGAAAATCACTCCGAGACCATGGGCTATAGCCCATCGTCTCGGAGTCATTTTCGTCTTTTTTTCAAATCCTTGTTTTTCATAATTTATGACCATGGCGATGGGCTATAGCCCATGGTCTCGAACGGTATACTATAGCATGCCGTTATCCATCCTTTTTGAGGATTTGAAAAAAAGACGAAAATCATTTTGAGACCATGGGCTATAGCCCATCGTCTCGGAGTCATTTTCGTCTTTTTTTCAAATCCTTGTTTTTCATCATTTATAACCATGGTCTCGAACGGCATACTATAGCATGCCGTTTTGCATCATTTTTGAGGATTTGAAAAAAAGACGAAAATCACTCCGAGACCATGGGCTATAGCCCATCGTCTCGGAGTCATTTTCGTCTTTTTTTCAAATCCTTGTTTTTCATAATTTATGACCATGGCGATGGGCTATAGCCCATGGTCTCGAACGGTATACTATAGCATGCCGTTTTCCATCATTTTTGAGGATTTGAAAAAAAGACGAAAATCACTCCGAGTCGAGACCATGGGCTATAGCCCATCGTCTTGGAGTCATTTTCGTCTTTTTTTCAAATCCTTGTTTTTCATCATTTATGACCATGGCGATGGGCTATAGCCCATGGTCTCGAACGGCATACTATAGCATGCCGTTTTGCATCATTTTTGAGGATTTGAAAAAAAGACGAAAATCACTCCGAGACCATGGGCTATATCCCATCGTCTCGGAGTCATTTTCGTCTTTTTTTCAAATCCTCGTTTTTCATCATTTATGACCATGGCGATGGGCTATAGCCCATGGTCTCGAACGGCATACTATAGCATGCCGTTTTGCATCATTTTTGAGGATTTGAAAAAAAGACGAAAATCACTCCGAGACCATGGGCTATAGCCCATCGTCTCGGAGTAATTTTCGTCTTTTTTTCAAATCCTCGTTTTTCATCATTTATAACCATGGCGATGGGCTATAGCCCATGGTCTCGAACGGCATACTATAGCATGCCGTTTTCCATAATTTTTGAGGATTTGAAAAAAAGACGAAAATCACTCCGAGTCGAGACCATGGGCTATAGCCCATCGTCTTGGAGTCATTTTCGTATTTTTTTCAAATCCTTGTTTTTCATCATTTATGACCATGGCGATGGGCTATAGCCCATGGTCTCGAACGGCATACTATAGCATGCCGTTTTGCATCATTTTTGAGGATTTGAAAAAAAGACGAAAATCACTCCGAGACCATGGGCTATAGCCCATCGTCTCGGAGTCATTTTCGTCTTTTTTTCAAATCCTCGTTTTTCATCATTTATGACCATGGCGATGGGCTATAGCCCATGGTCTCGAACGGCATACTATAGCATGCCGTTTTCCATCATTTTTGAGGATTTGAAAAAAAGACGAAAATCACTCCGAGACCATGGGCTATAGCCCATCGTCTCGGAGTCATTTTCGTCTTTTTTTCAAATCCTTGTTTTTCATAATTTATGACCATGGCGATGGGCTATAGCCCATGGTCTCGAACGGTATACTATAGCATGCCGTTATCCATCCTTTTTGAGGATTTGAAAAAAAGACGAAAATCACTCCGAGACCATGGGCTATAGCTCATCGTCTCGGAGTCATTTTCGTCTTTTTTTCAAATCCTTGTTTTTCATAATTTATGACCATGGCGATGGGCTATAGCCCATGGTCTCGAACGGTATACTATAGCATGCCGTTATCCATCCTTTTTGAGGATTTGAAAAAAAGACGAAAATCACTCCGAGACCATGGGCTATAGCCCATCGTCTCGGAGTCATTTTCGTCTTTTTTTCAAATCCTTGTTTTTCATAATTTATGACCATGGCGATGGGCTATAGCCCATGGTCTCGAACGGCATACTATAGCATGCCGTTTTCCATCATTTTTGAGGATTTGAAAAAAAGACGAAAATCACTCCGAGACCATGGGCTATAGCCCATCGTCTCGGAGTCATTTTCGTCTTTTTTTCAAATCCTTGTTTTTCATAATTTATGACCATGGCGATGGGCTATAGCCCATGGTCTCGAACGGTATACTATAGCATGCCGTTATCCATCCTTTTTGAGGATTTGAAAAAAAGACGAAAATCACTCCGAGACAATGGGCTATAGCCCATCGTCTCGGAGTCATTTTCGTCTTTTTTTCAAATCCTCGTTTTTCATCATGTATGACCATGGCGATGGGCTATAGCCCATGGTCTCGAACGGCATGCTATAGTATTCCGTTTTGCATCATTTTTGAGGATTTGAAAAAAAGACGAAAATCACTCCGAGACCATGGGCTATAGCCCATCGTCTCGGA
>NW_027637080.1:0-76407 GCF_951216825.1 Electrona antarctica | reverse complement strand
CGACACCATGGACTATAGCCTGTCGCTTTTCTGTGATTTTCACCTTTTTTCAAATCCTCCGAAATCGTGAAAAACGACATACTATAGTATGCCCTCCGACACCATGTATAGCCTGTCGCTTTTCTGTGATTTTCACCTTTTTTCAAAAACTCTGAAATCGTGAAAAACGACATACTATAGCATGGCCTCCGAGACCATGGACTATAGCCTTTCGCTTTCCGTGATTTTCACCATTTTTTCAAATCCTCTGAAATCGTGAAAAACGACATACTATAGCATGCCCTCCGAGACCATGGACTATAGCCTTTCGCTTTCCGTGATTTTCACAATTTTTTCAAATCCTCTGAAATCGTGAAAAACGACATACTATAGCAAGCCCTCCGAGACCATGGACTATAGCCTTTCGCTTTCCGTGATTTTCACAATTTTTTCAAATCCTCTGAAATCGTGAAAAACGACATACTATAGCAAGCCCTCCGAGACCATGGACTATAGCCTTTCGCTTTCCGTGATTTTCACAATTTTTTTAAATCCTCTGAAATCGTAAAAAACGACATACTATAGCATGCCTTCCGAGACCATGGACTATAGCCTTTCGCTTTCCGTGATTTTCACCATTTTTTCAAATCCTCTGAAATCTTGAAAAACGACATACTATAGCATGCCCTCCGAGACCATGGACTATAGCCTTTCGCTTTCCGTGATTTTCACAATTTTTTCAAATCCTCTGAAATCGTGAAAAACGACATACTATAGCAAGCCCTCCGAGACCATGGACTATATAGCCTTTCGCTTTCCAAGATTTTCACCATTTTTTCAAATCCTCTGAAATCGTGAAAAACAACATACTATAGCATGCCCTCCGAGACCATGGACTATAGCCTTTCGCTTTCCGTGATTTTCACAATTTTTTTAAAATCCTCTGAAATCGTGAAAAACGACATACTATAGCAAGCCCTCCGAGACCTTGGACTATAGCCTTTCGCTTTCCGTGATTTTCACAATTTTTTCAAATCCTCTAAAATCGTGAAAAACGACATACTATAGCAAGCCCATCCGAGACCATGGACTATAGCCTTTCGCTTTCCGTGATTTTCACCATTTTTTCAAATCCTCTGAAATCGTGAAAAACGACATACTATAGCATGCCCTCCGAGACCATGGACTATAGCCTTTCGCTTTCCGTGATTTTCACCATTTTTTCAAATCCTCTGAAATCGTGAAAAACGACATACTATAGCATGCCCCTCCGAGACCATGGACTATAGCCTTTCGCTTTCCGTGATTTTCACCATTTTTTCAAATCCTCTGAAATCGTGAAAAACGACATACTATAGCATGCCCTCCGAGACCATGGACTATAGCCTTTCGCTTTCCGTGATTTTCACCATTTTTTCAAATCCTCTGAAATCGTGAAAAACGACATACTATAGCATGCCCTCCGAGACCATGGACTATAGCCTTTCGCTTTCCGTGATTTTCACCATTTTTTCAAATCATCTGAAATCGTGAAAAACGACATACTATAGCATGCCCTCCGAGACCATGGACTATAGCCTTTCGCTTTCCGTGATTTTCACCATTTTTTCAAATCCTCTGAAATCGTGAAAAACGACATACTATAGCATGCCCTCCGAGACCATGGACTATAGCCTTTTGCTTTCCGTGATTTTCACAATTTTTTTCAAATCCTCTGAAATCGTGAAAAACGACATATTATAGCATGCCCTCCGAGACCATGGACTATAGCCTTTCGCTTTCCGTGATTTTCACAATTTTTTTAAATCCTCTGAAATCGTATAAAACGACATACTATAGCATGCCCTCCGAGACCATGGACTATAGCCTTTCGCTTTCCGTGATTTTCACCATTTTTTCAAATCCTCTGAAATCTTGAAAAACGACATACTATAGCATGCCCTCCGAGACCATGGACTATAGCCTTTCGCTTTCCGTGATTTTCACCATTTTTTCAAATCCTCTGAAATCGTGAAAAACGACATACTATAGCAAGCCCTCCGAGACCATGGACTATATAGCCTTTCGCTTTCCAAGATTTTCACCATTTTTTCAAATCCTCTGAAATCGTGAAAAACAACATACTATAGCATGCCCTCCGAGACCATGGACTATAGCCTTTCGCTTTCCGTGATTTTCACTATTTTTTCAAATCCTCTGAAATCGTGAAAAACGACATACTATAGCATGCCCTCCGAGACCATGGACTATAGCCTTTTGCTTTCCGTGATTTTCACCATTTTTTTCAAATCCTCTGAAATCGTGAAAAACGACATATTATAGCATGCCCTCCGAGACCATGGACTATAGCCTTTCGCTTTCCGTGATTTTCACAATTTTTTTAAATCCTTTGAAATCGTAAAAAACGACATACTATAGCATGCCCTCCGAGACCATGGACTATAGCCTTTCGCTTTCCGTGATTTTCACCATTTTTTCAAATCCTCTGAAATCTTGAAAAACGACATACTATAGCATGCCCTCCGAGACCATGGACTATAGCCTTTCGCTTTCCGTGATTTTCACCATTTTTTCAAATCCTCTGAAATCGTGAAAAACGACATACTATAGCAAGCCCTCCGAGACCATGGACTATATAGCCTTTCGCTTTCCAAGATTTTCACAATTTTTTTAAATCCTTTGAAATCGTAAAAAACGACATACTATAGCATGCCCTCCGAGACCATGGACTATAGCCTTTCGCTTTCCGTGATTTTCACCATTTTTTCAAATCCTCTGAAATCTTGAAAAACGACATACTATAGCATGCCCTCCGAGACCATGGACTATAGCCTTTCGCTTTCCGTGATTTTCACCATTTTTTCAAATCCTCTGAAATCGTGAAAAACGACATACTATAGCAAGCCCTCCGAGACCATGGACTATATAGCCTTTCGCTTTCCAAGATTTTCACAATTTTTTCAAATCCTCTGAAATCGTGAAAAACGACATACTATAGCAAGCCCTCCGAGACCATGGACTATATAGCCTTTCGCTTTCCAAGATTTTCACCATTTTTTCAAATCCTCTGAAATCGTGAAAAACAACATACTATAGCATGCCCTCCGAGACCATGGACTATAGCCTTTCGCTTTCCGTGATTTTCACTATTTTTTCAAATCCTCTGAAATCGTGAAAAACGACATACTATAGCATGCCCTCCGAGACCATGGACTATAGCCTTTTGCTTTCCGTGATTTTCACCATTTTTTTCAAATCCTCTGAAATCGTGAAAAACGACATATTATAGCATGCCCTCCGAGACCATGGACTATAGCCTTTCGCTTTCCGTGATTTTCACAATTTTTTTAAATCCTTTGAAATCGTAAAAAACGACATACTATAGCATGCCCTCCGAGACCATGGACTATAGCCTTTCGCTTTCCGTGATTTTCACCATTTTTTCAAATCCTCTGAAATCTTGAAAAACGACATACTATAGCATGCCCTCCGAGACCATGGACTATAGCCTTTCGCTTTCCGTGATTTTCACCATTTTTTCAAATCCTCTGAAATCGTGAAAAACGACATACTATAGCAAGCCCTCCGAGACCATGGACTATATAGCCTTTCGCTTTCCAAGATTTTCACAATTTTTTCAAATCCTCTGAAATCGTGAAAAACAACATACTATAGCATGCCCTCCGAGACCATGGACTATAGCCTTTCGCTTTCCGTGATTTTCACCATTTTTTTAAATCCTCTGAAATCGTGAAAAACGACATACTATAGCAAGCCCTCCGAGACCTTGGACTATAGCCTTTCGCTTTCCGTGATTTTCACAATTTTTTTAAATCCTCTGAAATCGTGAAAAACGACATACTATAGCATGCCCTCCGAGACCATGGACTATAGCCTTTCGCTTTCCGTGATTTTCACCATTTTTTCAAATCCTCTGAAATCGTGAAAAACGACATACTATAGCATGCCCCTCCGAGACCATGGACTATAGCCTTTCGCTTTCCGTGATTTTCACCATTTTTTCAAATCCTCTGAAATCGTGAAAAACGACATACTATAGCATGCCCTCCGAGACCATGGACTATAGCCTTTCGCTTTCCGTGATTTTCACCATTTTTTCAAATCTGAAATCGTGAAAAACAACATACTATAGCATGCCCTCCGAGACCATGGACTATAGCCTTTCGCTTTCCGTGATTTTCAACATTTTTTCAAATCCTCTGAAATTGTGAAAAACGACATACTATAGCATGCCCTCCGAGACCATGGACTAAAGCCTTTCGCTTTCCGTGATTTTCGCCATTTTTTCAAATCCTCTGAAATCGTGAAAAACGACATACTATAGCATGCCCTCCGAGACCATGGACTATAGCCTTTCGCTTTCCGTGATTTTCACCATTTTTTTAAATCCTCTGAAATCGTAAAAAACGACATACTATAGCATGCCCTCCGAGACCATGGACTATAGCCTTTCGCTTTCCGTGATTTTCACCATTTTTTCAAATCCTCTGAAATCGTGAAAAACGACATACTATAGCATGCCCTCTGAGACCATGGACTATAGCCTTTCGCTTTCCGTGATTTTCACAATTTTTTCAAATCCTCTGAAATCGTGAAAAACGACATACTATAGCATGCCCTCGGAGACCATGGACTATAGCCTTTCGCTTTCCGTGATTTTCACCATTTTTTCAAATCCTCTGAAATCGTGAAAAACGACATACTATAGCATGCCCTCCGAGACCATGGACTATAGCCTTTCGCTTTCCGTGATTTTCACAATTTTTTCAAATCCTCTGAAATCGTGAAAAACGACATACTATAGCAAGCCCTCCGAGACCTTGGACTATAGCCTTTCGCTTTCCGTGATTTTCACCATTTTTTCAAATCCTCTGAAATCGTGAAAAACGACATACTATAGCAAGCCCATCCGAGACCATGGACTATAGCCTTTCGCTTTCCGTGATTTTCACCATTTTTTCAAATCCTCTGAAATCGTGAAAAACGACATACTATAGCAAGCCCATCCGAGACCATGGACTATAGCCTTTCGCTTTCCGTGATTTTCACCATTTTTTCAAATCTCTGAAATCGTGAAAAACGACATACTATAGCATGCCCTCCAAGACCATGGACTATAGCCTTTCGCTTTCCGTGATTTTCACCATTTTTTCAAATCCTCTGAAATCGTGAAAAACGACATACTATAGCATGCCCCTCCGAGACCATGGACTATAGCCTTTCGCTTTCCGTGATTTTCACCATTTTTTCAAATCCTCTGAAATCGTGAAAAACGACATACTATAGCATGCCCTCCGAGACCATGGACTATAGCCTTTCGCTTTCCGTGATTTTCACAATTTTTTCAAATCATCTGAAATCGTGAAAAACGACATACTATAGCATGCCCTCCGAGACCATGGACTATAGCCTTTCGCTTTCCGTGATTTTCACCATTTTTTCAAATCCTCTGAAATCGTGAAAAACGACATACTATAGCATGCCCTCCGAGACCATGGACTATAGCCTTTTGCTTTCCGTGATTTTCACCATTTTTTTCAAATCCTCTGAAATCGTGAAAAACGACATATTATAGCATGCCCTCCGAGACCATGGACTATAGCCTTTCGCTTTCCGTGATTTTCACAATTTTTTTAAATCCTCTGAAATCGTATAAAACGACATACTATAGCATGCCCTCCGAGACCATGGACTATAGCCTTTCGCTTTCCGTGATTTTCACCATTTTTTCAAATCCTCTGAAATCTTGAAAAACGACATACTATAGCATGCCCTCCGAGACCATGGACTATAGCCTTTCGCTTTCCGTGATTTTCACCATTTTTTCAAATCCTCTGAAATCGTGAAAAACGACATACTATAGCAAGCCCTCCGAGACCATGGACTATATAGCCTTTCGCTTTCCAAGATTTTCACCATTTTTTCAAATCCTCTGAAATCGTGAAAAACAACATACTATAGCATGCCCTCCGAGACCATGGACTATAGCCTTTCGCTTTCCGTGATTTTCACAATTTTTTCAAATCCTCTGAAATCGTGAAAAACGACATACTATAGCATGCCCTCCGAGACCATGGACTATAGCCTTTTGCTTTCCTTGATTTTCACCATTTTTTTCAAATCCTCTGAAATCGTGAAAAACGACATATTATAGCATGCCCTCCGAGACCATGGACTATAGCCTTTCGCTTTCCGTGATTTTCACAATTTTTTTTAATCCTCTGAAATCGTAAAAAACGACATACTATAGCATGCCCTCCGAGACCATGGACTATAGCCTTTCGCTTTCCGTGATTTTCACCATTTTTTCAAATCCTCTGAAATCTTGAAAAACGACATACTATAGCATGCCCTCCGAGACCATGGACTATAGCCTTTCGCTTTCCGTGATTTTCACCATTTTTTCAAATCCTCTGAAATCGTGAAAAACGACATACTATAGCAAGCCCTCCGAGACCATGGACTATATAGCCTTTCGCTTTCCAAGATTTTCACCATTTTTTCAAATCCTCTGAAATCGTGAAAAACAACATACTATAGCATGCCCTCCGAGACCATGGACTATAGCCTTTCGCTTTCCGTGATTTTCACCATTTTTTCAAATCCTCTGAAATCGTGAAAAACGACATACTATAGCAAGCCCTCCGAGACCTTGGACTATAGCCTTTCGCTTTCCGTGATTTTCACCATTTTTTCAAATCCTCTGAAATCGTGAAAAACGACATACTATAGCAAGCCCATCCGAGACCATGGACTATAGCCTTTCGCTTTCCGTGATTTTCACCATTTTTTCAAATCCTCTGAAATCGTGAAAAACGACATACTATAGCATGCCCTCCGAGACCATGGACTATAGCCTTTCGCTTTCCGTGATTTTCACCATTTTTTCAAATCCTCTGAAATCGTGAAAAACGACATACTATAGCATGCCCCTCCGAGACCATGGACTATAGCCTTTCGCTTTCCGTGATTTTCACAATTTTTTCAAATCCTCTGAAATCGTGAAAAACGACATACTATAGCATGCCCTCCGAGACCATGGACTATAGCCTTTCGCTTTCCGTGATTTTCACCATTTTTTCAAATCTGAAATCGTGAAAAACGACATACTATAGCATGCCCTCCGAGACCATGGACTATAGCCTTTCGCTTTCCGTGATTTTCGCCATTTTTTCAAATCCTCTGAAATCGTGAAATACGACATACTATAGCATGCCCTCCGAGACCATGGACTATAGCCTTTTGCTTTCCGTGATTTTCACCATTTTTTTCAAATCCTCTGAAATCGTGAAAAACGACATACTATAGCATGCCCTCCGAGACCATGGACTATAGCCTTTCGCTTTCCGTGATTTTCACCATTTTTTCAAATCCTCTGAAATCGTGAAAAACAACATACTATAGCATGCCCTCCGAGACCATGGACTATAGCCTTTCGCTTTCCGTGATTTTCAACATTTTTTCAAATCCTCTGAAATCGTGAAAAACGACATACTATAGCATGCCCTCCGAGACCATGGACTAAAGCCTTTCGCTTTCCGTGATTTTCGCCATTTTTTCAAATCCTCTGAAATCGTGAAAAACGACATACTATAGCATGCCCTCCGAGACCATGGACTATAGCCTTTCGCTTTCCGTGATTTTCACCATTTTTTTAAATCCTCTGAAATCGTAAAAAACGACATACTATAGCATGCCCTCCGAGACCATGGACTATAGCCTTTCGCTTTCCGTGATTTTCACCATTTTTTCAAATCCTCTGAAATCGTGAAAAACGACATACTATAGCATGCCCTCCGAGACCATGGACTATAGCCTTTCGCTTTCCGTGATTTTCACCATTTTTTCAAATCCTCTGAAATCGTGAAAAACGACATACTATAGCATGCCCTCCGAGACCATGGACTATAGCCTTTCGCTTTCCGTGATTTTCACAATTTTTTCAAATCCTCTAAAATCGTGAAAAACGACATACTATAGCATGCCGTCGGAGACCATGGACTATAGCCTTTCGCTTTCCGTGATTTTCACCATTTTTTCAAATCCTCTGAAATCGTGAAAAACGACATACTATAGCATGCCCTCCGAGACCATGGACTATAGCCTTTCGCTTTCCGTGATTTTCAACATTTTTTCAAATCCTCTGAAATCGTGAAAAACGACATACTATAGCATGCCCTCCGAGACCATGGACTTAAGCCTTTCGCTTTCCGTGATTTTCGCCATTTTTTCAAATCCTCTGAAATCGTGAAAAACGAAATACTATAGCATGCCCTCCGAGACCATGGACTATAGCCTTTCGCTTTCCTTGATTTTCAAATTTTTTTCAAATCCTCTGAAATCGTGAAAAACGACATACTATAGCATGCCCTCCGAGACCATGGACTATAGCCTTTCGCTTTCCGTGATTTTCACCATTTTTTCAAATCCTATGAAATCGTGAAAAACGACATACTATAGCATGCCCTCCGAGACCATGGACTATAGCCTTTCGCTTTCCGTGATTTTCACCATTTTTTCAAATCCTCTGAAATCGTGAAAAACGACATACTATAGCATGTCCCTCCGAGACCATGGACTATAGCCTTTCGCTTTCCGTGATTTTCACCATTTTTTCAAATCCTCTGAAATCGTGAAAAACGACATACTATAGCATGCCCTCCGAGACCATGGACTATAGCCTTTCGCTTTCCGTGATTTTCAACATTTTTTCAAATCCTATGAAATCATGAAAAACGACATACTATAGCATGCCCTCCGAGACCATGGACTATAGCCTTTCGATTTCCGTGATTTTCACCATTTTTTAAAATCCTCTGAAATCGTGAAAAACGACATACTATAGCATGCCCTCCGAGACCATGGACTATAGCCTTTCGCTTTCCGTGATTTTCACCATTTTTTCAAATCCTCTGAAATCGTGAAAAACGACATACTATAGCATGCCCTCCGAGACCATGGACTATAGCCTTTCGCTTTCCGTGATTTTCACAATTTTTTCAAATCCTATGAAATCGTGAAAAACGACATACTATAGCATGCCCTCCGAGACCATGGACTATAGCCTTTCGCTTTCCGTGATTTTCACCATTTTTTCAAATCCTCTGAAATCGTGAAAAACGACATACTATAGCATGTCCCTCCGAGACCATGGACTATAGCCTTTCGCTTTCCGTGATTTTCACCATTTTTTCAAATCCTCTGAAATCGTGAAAAACGACATACTATAGCATGCCCTCCGAGACCATGGACTATAGCCTTTCGCTTTCCGTGATTTTCACCATTTTTTCAAATCCTATAAAATCGTGAAAAACGACATACTATAGCATGCCCTCCGAGACCATAGACTATAGCCTTTCGATTTCCGTGATTTTCACCATTTTTTCAAATCCTCTGAAATCGTGAAAAACAACATACTATAGCATGCCCTCCGAGACCATGGACTATAGCCTTTCGCTTTCCGTGATTTTCACAATTTTTTCAAATCCTCTGAAATCGTGAAAAACGACATACTATAGCATGCCCTCCGAGACCATGGACTATAGCCTTTTGCTTTCCGTGATTTTCACCATTTTTTTCAAATCCTCTGAAATCGTGAAAAACGACATACTATAGCATGCCCTCCGAGACCATGGACTATATGCCGTTCGAGACCATGGGCTATAGCCCATCGCCATGGTCATAAATGATGAAAAACAAGGATTTGAAAAAAAAGACGAAAATGACTCCGAGACGATGGGCTATAGCCCATGGTCTCGGAGTGACTTTCGTCTTTTTTTCAAATCCTCATAAATGATGCAAAACGGCATGCTATAGTATGCCGTTCAAGACCATGGGCTATAGCCCATCGCCATGGTCATAAATGATGAAAAACAAGGATTTGAAAAAAAGACGAAAATGACTCCGAGACGATGGGCTATAGCCCATGGTCTCGGAGTGATTTCCGTCTTTTTTTTAAATCCTCAAAAATGATGCAAAACGGCATGCTATAGTATGCCGTTCAAGACCATGGGCTATAGCCCATCGCCATGGTCATAAATGATGAAAAACAAGGATTTGAAAAAAAGACGAAAATGACTCCGAGACGATGGGCTATAGCCCATGGTCTCGGAGTGATTTTCATCTTTTTTTCAAATCCTCAAAAATGATGCAAAACGGCATGCTATAGTAAGCCGTTCGAGACCATGGGCTATAGCCCATAGCCATGGTCATAAATGATGATAAACAAGGATTTGAAAAAAAGACGAAAATGACTCCGAGACGATGGGCTATAGCCCATGGTCTCGGAGTGATTTTCGTCTTTTTTTCAAATCCTCAAAAATGATGCAAAACGGCATGCTTTAGTATGCCGTTCGAGACCATGGGCTATAGCCCATCGCCATGGTCATAAATGATGAAAAACGAGGATTTGAAAAAAAGACGAAAATGACTCCGAGACGATGGGCTATATAGCCCATGGTCTCGGAGTGATTTTCGTCTTTTTTTAAAATCCTTGTTTTTGATGCAAAACGACATGCTATAGTATGCCGTTCAAGACCATGGGCTATAGCCCATCGCCATGGTCATAAATGATGAAAAACAAGGATTTGAAAAAAAGACGAAAATGACTCCGAGATGATGGGCTATAGCCCATGGTCTCGGAGTGATTTTCATCTTTTTTTCAAATCCTCAAAAATGATGCAAAACGGCATGCTATAGTATGCCGTTCGAGACCATGGGCTATAGCCCATAGCCATGGTCATAAATGATGAAAAACAAGGATTTGAAAAAAAGACGAAAATGACTCCGAGACGATGGGCTATAGTCCATGGTCTCGGAGTGATTTTCGTCTTTTTTTCAAATCCTCAAAAATGTGGCAAAACGGCATGCTATAGTATGCAGTTCGAGACCATGGGCTATAGCCCATCGCCATGGTCATAAATGATGAAAAACAAGGATTTGAAAAAAAGACGAAAATGACTCCGAGACGATGGGCTATAGCCCATAGTCTCGGAGTGATTTTTGTCTTTTTTTCAAATCCTCAAAAATGATGGAAAACGGCATGCTATAGTATGCCGTTCGAGACCATGGGCTATAGCCCATCGCCATGGTCATAAATTATGAAAAACGAGGATTTGAAAAAATGACGAAAATGACTCCGAGACGATGGGCTATAGCCCATGGTCTCGGAGTGATTTTCGTCTTTTTTTCAAATCCTCAAAAATGATGCAAAACGGAATACCATAGCATGCCGTTCGAGACCATGGGCTATAGCCCATCGCCATGGTCATAAATGATGAAAAACAAGGATTTGAAAAAAAGACGAAAATGACCCTGAGACGATGGGCTATAGCCCATGGTCTCGACTCGGAGTGATTTTCGTCTTTTTTTCAAATCCTCAAAAATGATGGAAAACGGCATGCTATAGTATGCCGTTCGAGACCATGGGCTATAGCCTTTCGCTTTCCGTGATTTTCACCATTTTTTCAAATCCTCTGAAATCGTGAAAAACGACTTACTATAGCATGCCCTCCGAGACCATGGACTATACTATAGCCTTTCGCTTTCCGTGATTTTCACCATTTTTTCAAATCCTCTGAAATCGTGAAAAACGACATACTATAGCATGCCCTCCGAGACCATGGACTATAGCCTTTCGATTTCCGTGATTTTCACCATTTTTTCAAATCCTCTGAAATCGTGAAAAACGACATACTATAGCATGCCCTCCGAGACCATGGACTATAGCCTTTCGCTTTCCGTGATTTTCACCATTTTTTCAAATCCTCTGAAATCGTGAAAAACGACATACTATAGCATGCCCTCCGAGACCATGGACTATAGCCTTTTGCTTTCCGTGATTTTCACCATTTTTTTCAAATCCTCTGAAATCGTGAAAAACGACATACTATAGCATGCCCTCCGAGACCATGGACTATAGCCTTTCGCTTTCCGTGATTTTCACCATTTTTTCAAATCCTCTGAAATCGTGAAAAACAACATACTATAGCATGCCCTCCGAGACCATGGACTATAGCCTTTCGCTTTCCGTGATTTTCAACATTTTTTCAAATCCTCTGAAATCGTGAAAAACGACATACTATAGCATGCCCTCCGAGACCATGGACTATATGCCGTTCGAGACCATGGGCTATAGCCCATCGCCATGGTCATAAATGATGAAAAACAAGGATTTTAAAAAAAAGACGAAAATGACTCCGAGACGATGGGCTATAGCCCATGGTCTCGGAGTGACTTTCGTCTTTTTTTCAAATCCTCAAAAATGATGCAAAACGGCATGCTATAGTATGCCGTTCAAGACCATGGGCTATAGCCCATCGCCATGGTCATAAATGATGAAAAACAAGGATTTGAAAAAAAGACGAAAATGACTCCGAGACGATGGGCTATAGCCCATGGTCTCGGAGTGATTTCCGTCTTTTTTTTAAATCCTCAAAAATGATGCAAAACGGCATGCTATAGTATGCCGTTCAAGACCATGGGCTATAGCCCATCGCCATGGTCATAAATGATGGAAAACAAGGATTTGAAAAAAAGACGAAAATGACTCCGAGACGATGGGCTATAGCCCATGGTCTCGGAGTGATTTTCATCTTTTTTTCAAATCCTCAAAAATGATGCAAAACGGCATGCTATAGTACGCCGTTCGAGACCATGGGCTATAGCCCATAGCCATGGTCATAAATGATGATAAACAAGGATTTGAAAAAAAGACGAAAATGACTCCGAGACGATGGGCTATAGCCCATGGTCTCGGAGTGATTTTCGTCTTTTTTTCAAATCCTCAAAAATGATGCAAAACGGCATGCTTTAGTATGCCGTTCGAGACCATGGGCTATAGCCCATCGCCATGGTCATAAATGATGAAAAACGAGGATTTGAAAAAAAGACGAAAATGACTCCGAGACGATGGGCTATAGCCCATGGTCTCGGAGTGATTTTTGTCTTTTTTTCAAATCCTCAAAAATGATGGAAAACGGCATGCTATAGTATGCCGTTCGAGACCATGGGCTATAGCCCATCGCCATGGTCATAAATGATGAAAAACAAGGATTTGAAAAAAAGACGAAAATAACTCCGAGACGATGGGCTATATAGCCCATGGTCTCGGAGTGATTTTCGTCTTTTTTTAAAATCCTTGTTTTTGATGCAAAACGACATGCTATAGTATGCCGTTCAAGACCATGGGCTATAGCCCATCGCCATGGTCATAAATGATGAAAAACAAGGATTTGAAAAAAAGACGAAAATGACTCCGAGACGATGGGCTATAGCCCATGGTCTCGGAGTCATTTTCGTCTTTTTTTCAAATCCTCAAAAATGATGCAAAACGGCATGCTATAGTATGCAGTTCGAGACCATGGGCTATAGCCCATCGCCATGGTCATAAATGATGAAAAACAAGGATTTGAAAAAAAGACGAAAATGACTCCGAGACGATGGGCTATAGCCCATAGTCTCGGAGTGATTTTCGTCTTTTTTTCAAATCCTCAAAAATGATGGAAAACGGCATGCTATAGTATGCCGTTCGAGACCATGGGCTATAGCCCATCGCCATGGTCATAAATTATGAAAAACGAGGATTTGAAAAAAAGACGAAAATGACTCCGAGACGATGGGCTATAGCCCATGGTCTCGGAGTGATTTTCGTCTTTTTTTCAAATCCTCAAAAATGATGCAAAACGGAATACCATAGCATGCCGTTCGAGACCATGGGCTATAGCCCATCGCCATGGTCATAAATGATGAAAAACAAGGATTTGAAAAAAAGACGAAAATGACCCTGAGACGATGGGCTATAGCCCATGGTCTCGACTCGGAGTGATTTTCGTCTTTTTTTCAAATCCTCAAAAATGATGGAAAACGGCATGCTATAGTATGCCGTTCGAGACCATGGGCTATAGCCCATCGCCATGGTCATAAATGATGAAAAACAAAGATTTGAAAAAAAGACGAAAATGACTCCGAGACGATGGGCTATAGCCCATGGTCTCGGAGTGATTTTCGTCTTTTTTTCAAATCCTCAAAAATGATGGAAAACGGCATGCTATAGTATGCCGTTCGAGACCATGGGCTATAGCCCATCGCCATGGTCATAAATGATGAAAAACGAGGATTTGAAAAAAAGACGAAAATGACTCCGAGACGATGGGCTATAGCCCATGGTCTCGGAGTGATTTTCGTCTTTTTTTCAAATCCTCAAAAATGATGCAAAACGGCTATAGCATGCCGTTTGAGACCATGGGCTATAGCCCATCGCCATGGTCATAAATGATGAAAAACAAAGATTTGAAAAAAAGACGAAAATTACTCCGAGACGATGGGCTATAGCCAATGGTCTCGGAGTGATTTTCGTCTTTTTTTCAAATCCTCAAAAATGATGGAAAACGGCATGCTATAGTATGCCGTTCGAGACCATGGGCTATAGCCCATCGCCATGGTCATAAATGATGAAAATCGAGGATTTGAAAAAAAGACGAAAATGACTCCGAGACGATGGGCTATAGCCCATGGTCTCGGAGTGATTTTCGTCTTTTTTTCAAATCCTCAAAAATGATGCAAAACGGCATGCTATAGTATGCCGTTCAAGACCATGGGCTATAGCCCATCGCCATGGTCATAAATGATGAAAAACAAGGATTTGAAAAAAAGACGAAAATGACTCCGAGACGATGGGATATAGCCCATGGTCTCGGAGTGGTTTTCGTCTTTTTTTCAAATCCTCAAAAATGATGCAAAACGGCATGCTATAGTATGCCGATCGAGACCATGGGCTAGAGCCCATCGCCATGGTCATAAATGATGAAAATCGAGGATTTGAAAAAAAGACGAAAATGACTCCGAGACGATGGGCTATAGCCCATGGTCTCGGAGTGATTTTCGTCTTTTTTTCAAATCCTCAAAAATGATGCAAAACGGAATACCATAGCATGCCGTTCGAGACCATGGGCTATAGCCCATCGCCATGGTCATAAATGATGAAAAACAAGGATTTGAAAAAAAGACGAAAATGACCTTGAGACGATGGGCTATAGCCCATGGTCTCGACTCGGAGTGATTTTCGTCTTTTTTTCAAATCCTCAAAAATTATGGAAAACGGCATGCTATAGTATGCCGTTCGAGACCATGGGCTATAGCCTTTCGCTTTCCGTGATTTTCACCATTTTTTCAAATCCTCTGAAATCGTGAAAAACGACATACTATAGCATGCCCTCCGAGACCATGGACTATAGCCTTTCGCTTTCCGTGATTTTCACCATTTTTTCAAATCCTCTGAAATCGTGAAAAACGACATACTATAGCATGCCCTCCGAGACCATGGACTATAGCCTTTTGCTTTCCGTGATTTTCACAATTTTTTTCAAATCCTCTGAAATCGTGAAAAACGACATACTATAGCATGCCCTCCGAGACCATGGACTATAGCCTTTCGCTTTCCGTGATTTTCACCATTTTTTCAAATCCTCTGAAATCGTGAAAAACAACATACTATAGCATGCCCTCCGAGACCATGGACTATAGCCTTTCGCTTTCCGTGATTTTCAACATTTTTTCAAATCCTCTGAAATCGTGAAAAACGACATACTATAGCATGCCCTCCGAGACCATGGACTATATGCCGTTCGAGACCATGGGCTATAGCCCATCGCCATGGTCATAAATGATGAAAAACAAGGATTTGAAAAAAAAGACGAAAATGACTCCGAGACGATGGGCTATAGCCCATGGTCTCGGAGTGACTTTCGTCTTTTTTTAAAATCCTCAAAAATGATGCAAAACGGCATGCTATAGTATGCCGTTCAAGACCATGGGCTATAGCCCATCGCCATGGTCATAAATGATGAAAAACAAGGATTTGAAAAAAAGACGAAAATGACTCCGAGACGATGGGCTATAGCCCATGGTCTCGGAGTGATTTCCGTCTTTTTTTTAAATCCTCAAAAATGATGCAAAACGGCATGCTATAGTATGCCGTTCAAGACCATGGGCTATAGCCCATCGCCATGGTCATAAATGATGAAAAACAAGGATTTGAAAAAAAGACGAAAATGACTCCGAGACGATGGGCTATAGCCCATGGTCTCGGAGTGATTTTCATCTTTTTTTCAAATCCTCAAAAATGATGCAAAACGGCATGCTATAGTACGCCGTTCGAGACCATGGGCTATAGCCCATAGCCATGGTCATAAATGATGATAAACAAGGATTTGAAAAAAAGACGAAAATGACTCCGAGACGATGGGCTATAGCCCATGGTCTCGGAGTGATTTTCGTCTTTTTTTCAAATCCTCAAAAATGATGCAAAACGGCATGCTTTAGTATGCCGTTCGAGACCATGGGCTATAGCCCATCGCCATGGTCATAAATGATGAAAAACGAGGATTTGAAAAAAAGACGAAAATGACTCCGAGACGATGGGCTATAGCCCATGGTCTCGGAGTGATTTTTGTCTTTTTTTCAAATCCTCAAAAATGATGGAAAACGGCATGCTATAGTATGCCGTTCGAGACCATGGGCTATAGCCCATCGCCATGGTCATAAATGATGAAAAACAAGGATTTGAAAAAAAGACGAAAATAACTCCGAGACGATGGGCTATATAGCCCATGGTCTCGGAGTGATTTTCGTCTTTTTTTAAAATCCTTGTTTTTGATGCAAAACGACATGCTATAGTATGCCGTTCAAGACCATGGGCTATAGCCCATCGCCATGGTCATAAATGATGAAAAACAAGGATTTGAAAAAAATACGAAAATGACTCCGAGACGATGGGCTATAGCCCATGGTCTCGGAGTGATTTTCATCTTTTTTTCAAATCCTCAAAAATGATGCAAAACGGCATGCTATAGTATGCCGTTCGAGACCATGGGCTATAGCCCATAGCCATGGTCATAAATGATGAAAAACAAGGATTTGAAAAAAAGACGAAAATGACTCCGAGACCATGGGCTATAGCCCATGGTCTCGGAGTGATTTTCGTCTTTTTTTCAAATCCTCAAAAATGATGCAAAACGGCATGCTATAGTATGCAGTTCGAGACCATGGGCTATAGCCCATCGCCATGGTCATAAATGATGAAAAACAAGGATTTGAAAAAAAGACGAAAATGACTCCGAGACGATGGGCTATAGCCCATAGTCTCGGAGTGATTTTCGTCTTTTTTTCAAATCCTCAAAAATGATGGAAAACGGCATGCTATAGTATGCCGTTCGAGACCATGGGCTATAGCCCATCGCCATGGTCATAAATTATGAAAAACGAGGATTTGAAAAAAAGACGAAAATGACTCCGAGACGATGGGCTATAGCCCATGGTCTCGGAGTGATTTTCGTCTTTTTTTCAAATCCTCAAAAATGATGCAAAACGGAATACCATAGCATGCCGTTCGAGACCATGGGCTATAGCCCATCGCCATGGTCATAAATGATGAAAAACAAGGATTTGAAAAAAAGACGAAAATGACCCTGAGACGATGGGCTATAGCCCATGGTCTCGACTCGGAGTGATTTTCGTCTTTTTTTCAAATCCTCAAAAATGATGGAAAACGGCATGCTATAGTATGCCGTTCGAGACCATGGGCTATAGCCCATCGCCATGGTCATAAATGATGAAAAACAAAGATTTGAAAAAAAGACGAAAATGACTCCGAGACGATGGGCTATAGCCCATGGTCTCGGAGTGATTTTCGTCTTTTTTTCAAATCCTCAAAAATGATGGAAAACGGCATGCTATAGTATGCCGTTCGAGACCATGGGCTATAGCCCATCGCCATGGTCATAAATGATGAAAAACGAGGATTTGAAAAAAAGACGAAAATGACTCCGAGACGATGGGCTATAGCCCATGGTCCCGGAGTGATTTTCGTCTTTTTTTCAAATCCTCAAAAATGATGCAAAACGGCTATAGCATGCCGTTCGAGACCATGGGCTATAGCCCATCGCCATGGTCATAAATGATGAAAAACAAAGATTTGAAAAAAAGACGAAAATGACTCCGAGACGATGGGCTATAGCCCATGGTCTCGGAGTGATTTTCGTCTTTTTTTCAAATCCTCAAAAATGATGGAAAACGGCATGCTATAGTATGCCGTTCGAGACCATGGGCTATAGCCCATCGCCATGGTCATAAATGATGAAAATCGAGGATTTGAAAAAAAGACGAAAATGACTCCGAGACGATGGGCTATAGCCCATGGTCTCGGAGTGATTTTCGTCTTTTTTTCAAATCCTCAAAAATGATGCAAAACGGCATGCTATAGTATGCCGTTCAAGACCATGGGCTATAGCCCATCGCCATGGTCATAAATGATGAAAAACAAGGATTTGAAAAAAAGACGAAAATGACTCCGAGACGATGGGATATAGCCCATGGTCTCGGAGTGGTTTTCGTCTTTTTTCCAAATCCTCAAAAATGATGCAAAACGGCATGCTATAGTATGCCGATCGAGACCATGGGCTAGAGCCCATCGCCATGGTCATAAATGATGAAAAACGAGGATTTGAAAAAAGACGAAAATGACTCCGAGACGATGGGCTATAGCCCATGGTCCCAGAGTGATTTTCGTCTTTTTTTCAAATCCTCAAAAATGATGGAAAACGGCATGCTATAGTATGCCGTTCGAGACCATGGGCTATAGCCCATCGCCATGGTCATAAATGATGAAAAACAAAGATTTGAAAAAAGACGAAAATTACTCCGAGACGATGGGCTATAGCCCATGGTCTCGGAGTGATTTTCGTCTTTTTTTCAAATCCTCAAAAATGATGGAAAACGGCATGCTATAGTATGCCGTTCGAGACCATGGGCTATAGCCCATCGCCATGGTCATAAATGATGAAAAACGAGGATTTGAAAAAAAGACGAAAATGACTCCGAGACGATGGGCTATAGCCCATCGTCTCGGAGTGATTTTCGTCTTTTTTTCAAATCCTCAAAAATGATGCAAAACGGCATGCTATAGTATGCCGTTCGAGACCATGGGCTATAGCCCATCGCCATGGTCATAAATGATGAAAAACGAGGATTTGAAAAAAAGACGAAAATGACTCAGAGACGATGGGCTATAGCCCATTGTCTCGGAGTGATTTTCGTCTTTTTTTCAAATCCTCAAAAATTATGCAAAACGGCATGCTATAGTATGCCGTTCGAGACCATGGGCTATAGCCCATCGCCATGGTCATAAATGATGAAAAACGAGGATTTGAAAAAAAGACGAAAATGACTCCGAGACGATGGGCTATAGCCCATGGTCTCGGAGTGATTTTCGTCTTTTTTTCAAATCCTCAAAAATGATGCAAAACGGCATGCTATAGTATGCCGTTCGAGACCATGGGCTATAGCCCATCGCCATGGTCATAAATGATGAAAAACAAGGATTTGAAAAAAAGACGAAAATAACTCCGAGACGATGGGCTATATAGCCCATGGTCTCGGAGTGATTTTCGTCTTTTTTTTAAATCCTTGTTTTTGATGCAAAACGACATGCTATAGTATGCCGTTCAAGACCATGGGCTATAGCCCATCGCCATGGTCATAAATGATGAAAAACAAGGATTTGAAAAAAATACGAAAATGACTCCGAGACGATGGGCTATAGCCCATGGTCTCGGAGTGATTTTCATCTTTTTTTCAAATCCTCAAAAATGATGCAAAACGGCATGCTATAGTATGCCGTTCGAGACCATGGGCTATAGCCCATAGCCATGGTCATAAATGATGAAAAACAAGGATTTGAAAAAAAGACGAAAATGACTCCGAGACCATGGGCTATAGCCCATGGTCTCGGAGTGATTTTCGTCTTTTTTTCAAATCCTCAAAAATGATGCAAAACGGCATGCTATAGTATGCAGTTCGAGACCATGGGCTATAGCCCATCGCCATGGTCATAAATGATGAAAAACAAGGATTTGAAAAAAAGACGAAAATGACTCCGAGACGATGGGCTATAGCCCATAGTCTCGGAGTGATTTTCGTCTTTTTTTCAAATCCTCAAAAATGATGGAAAACGGCATGCTATAGTATGCCGTTCGAGACCATGGGCTATAGCCCATCGCCATGGTCATAAATTATGAAAAACGAGGATTTGAAAAAAAGACGAAAATGACTCCGAGACGATGGGCTATAGCCCATGGTCTCGGAGTGATTTTCGTCTTTTTTTCAAATCCTCAAAAATGATGCAAAACGGAATACCATAGCATGCCGTTCGAGACCATGGGCTATAGCCCATCGCCATGGTCATAAATGATGAAAAACAAGGATTTGAAAAAAAGACGAAAATGACCCTGAGACGATGGGCTATAGCCCATGGTCTCGACTCGGAGTGATTTTCGTCTTTTTTTCAAATCCTCAAAAATGATGGAAAACGGCATGCTATAGTATGCCGTTCGAGACCATGGGCTATAGCCCATCGCCATGGTCATAAATGATGAAAAACAAAGATTTGAAAAAAAGACGAAAATGACTCCGAGACGATGGGCTATAGCCCATGGTCTCGGAGTGATTTTCGTCTTTTTTTCAAATCCTCAAAAATGATGGAAAACGGCATGCTATAGTATGCCGTTCGAGACCATGGGCTATAGCCCATCGCCATGGTCATAAATGATGAAAAACGAGGATTTGAAAAAAAGACGAAAATGACTCCGAGACGATGGGCTATAGCCCATGGTCCCGGAGTGATTTTCGTCTTTTTTTCAAATCCTCAAAAATGATGCAAAACGGCTATAGCATGCCGTTCGAGACCATGGGCTATAGCCCATCGCCATGGTCATAAATGATGAAAAACAAAGATTTGAAAAAAAGACGAAAATGACTCCGAGACGATGGGCTATAGCCCATGGTCTCGGAGTGATTTTCGTCTTTTTTTCAAATCCTCAAAAATGATGGAAAACGGCATGCTATAGTATGCCGTTCGAGACCATGGGCTATAGCCCATCGCCATGGTCATAAATGATGAAAATCGAGGATTTGAAAAAAAGACGAAAATGACTCCGAGACGATGGGCTATAGCCCATGGTCTCGGAGTGATTTTCGTCTTTTTTTCAAATCCTCAAAAATGATGCAAAACGGCATGCTATAGTATGCCGTTCAAGACCATGGGCTATAGCCCATCGCCATGGTCATAAATGATGAAAAACAAGGATTTGAAAAAAAGACGAAAATGACTCCGAGACGATGGGATATAGCCCATGGTCTCGGAGTGGTTTTCGTCTTTTTTCCAAATCCTCAAAAATGATGCAAAACGGCATGCTATAGTATGCCGATCGAGACCATGGGCTAGAGCCCATCGCCATGGTCATAAATGATGAAAAACGAGGATTTGAAAAAAGACGAAAATGACTCCGAGACGATGGGCTATAGCCCATGGTCCCAGAGTGATTTTCGTCTTTTTTTCAAATCCTCAAAAATGATGGAAAACGGCATGCTATAGTATGCCGTTCGAGACCATGGGCTATAGCCCATCGCCATGGTCATAAATGATGAAAAACAAAGATTTGAAAAAAGACGAAAATTACTCCGAGACGATGGGCTATAGCCCATGGTCTCGGAGTGATTTTCGTCTTTTTTTCAAATCCTCAAAAATGATGGAAAACGGCATGCTATAGTATGCCGTTCGAGACCATGGGCTATAGCCCATCGCCATGGTCATAAATGATGAAAAACGAGGATTTGAAAAAAAGACGAAAATGACTCCGAGACGATGGGCTATAGCCCATCGTCTCGGAGTGATTTTCGTCTTTTTTTCAAATCCTCAAAAATGATGCAAAACGGCATGCTATAGTATGCCGTTCGAGACCATGGGCTATAGCCCATCGCCATGGTCATAAATGATGAAAAACGAGGATTTGAAAAAAAGACGAAAATGACTCAGAGACGATGGGCTATAGCCCATTGTCTCGGAGTGATTTTCGTATTTTTTTCAAATCCTCAAAAATTATGCAAAACGGCATGCTATAGTATGCCGTTCGAGACCATGGGCTATAGCCCATCGCCATGGTCATAAATGATGAAAAACGAGGATTTGAAAAAAAGACGAAAATGACTCCGAGACGATGGGCTATAGCCCATGGTCTCGGAGTGATTTTCGTCTTTTTTTCAAATCCTCAAAAATGATGCAAAACGGGATGCTTTAGTATGCCGTTCGAGACCATGGGCTATAGCCCATCGCCATGGTCATAAATGATGAAAAACGAGGATTTGAAAAAAAGACGAAAATGACTCCGAGACGATGGGCTATAGCCCATGGTCTCGGAGTGATTTTCATCTTTTTTTCAAATCCTCAAAAATGATGCAAAACGGCATGCTATAGTATGCCGTTCGAGACCATGGGCTATAGCCCATAGCCATGGTCATAAATGATGAAAAACAAGGATTTGAAAAAAAGACGAAAATGACTCCGAGACGATGGGCTATAGCCCATGGTCTCGGAGTGATTTTCGTCTTTTTTTCAAATCCTCAAAAATGATGCAAAACGGGATGCTTTAGTATGCCGTTCGAGACCATGGGCTATAGCCCATCGCCATGGTCATAAATGATGAAAAACGAGGATTTGAAAAAAAGACGAAAATGACTCCGAGACGATGGGCTATAGCCCATGGTCTCGGAGTGATTTTTGTCTTTTTTTCAAATCCTCAAAAATGATGCAAAACGGCATGCTATAGTATGCCGTTCGAGACCATGGGCTATAGCCCATCGCCATGGTCATAAATGATGAAAAACGAGGATTTGAAAAAAAGACGAAAATGACTCAGAGACGATGGGCTATAGCCCATTGTCTCGGAGTGATTTTCGTATTTTTTTCAAATCCTCAAAAATTATGCAAAACGGCATGCTATAGTATGCCGTTCGAGACCATGGGCTATAGCCCATCGCCATGGTCATAAATGATGAAAAACGAGGATTTGAAAAAAAGACGAAAATGACTCCGAGACGATGGGCTATAGCCCATGGTCTCGGAGTGATTTTCGTCTTTTTTTCAAATCCTCAAAAATGATGCAAAACGGGATGCTTTAGTATGCCGTTCGAGACCATGGGCTATAGCCCATCGCCATGGTCATAAATGATGAAAAACGAGGATTTGAAAAAAAGACGAAAATGACTCCGAGACGATGGGCTATAGCCCATGGTCTCGGAGTGATTTTTGTCTTTTTTTCAAATCCTCAAAAATGATGGAAAACGGCATGCTATAGTATGCCGTTCGAGACCATGGGCTATAGCCCATCGCCATGGTCATAAATGATGAAAAACAAGGATTTGAAAAAAAGACGAAAATAACTCCGAGACGATGGGCTATATAGCCCATGGTCTCGGAGTGATTTTCGTCTTTTTTTTAAATCCTTGTTTTTGATGCAAAACGACATGCTATAGTATGCCGTTCAAGACCATGGGCTATAGCCCATCGCCATGGTCATAAATGATGAAAAACAAGGATTTGAAAAAAAGACGAAAATGACTCCGAGACGATGGGCTATAGCCCATGGTCTCGGAGTGATTTTCATCTTTTTTTCAAATCCTCAAAAATGATGGAAAACGGCATGCTATAGTATGCCGTTCGAGACCATGGGCTATAGCCCATAGCCATGGTCATAAATGATGAAAAACAAGGATTTGAAAAAAAGACGAAAATGACTCCGAGACCATGGGCTATAGCCCATGGTCTCGGAGTGATTTTCGTCTTTTTTTCAAATCCTCAAAAATGATGCAAAACGGAATACCATAGCATGCCGTTCGAGACCATGGGCTATAGCCCATCGCCATGGTCATAAATGATGAAAAACAAGGATTTGAAAAAAAGACGAAAATGACCCTGAGACGATGGGCTATAGCCCATAGTCTCGGAGTGATTTTCGTCTTTTTTTCAAATCCTCAAAAATGATGGAAAACGGCATGCTATAGTATGCCGTTCGAGACCATGGGCTATAGCCCATCGCCATGGTCATAAATTATGAAAAACGAGGATTTGAAAAAAAGACGAAAATGACTCCGAGACGATGGGCTATAGCCCATGGTCTCGGAGTGATTTTCGTCTTTTTTTCAAATCCTCAAAAATGATGCAAAACGGAATACCATAGCATGCCGTTCGAGACCATGGGCTATAGCCCATCGCCATGGTCATAAATGATGAAAAACAAGGATTTGAAAAAAAGACGAAAATGACCCTGAGACGATGGGCTATAGCCCATGGTCTCGACTCGGAGTGATTTTCGTCTTTTTTTCAAATCCTCAAAAATGATGGAAAACGGCATGCTATAGTATGCCGTTCGAGACCATGGGCTATAGCCCATCGCCATGGTCATAAATGATGAAAAACAAAGATTTGAAAAAAAGACGAAAATGACTCCGAGACGATGGGCTATAGCCCATGGTCTCGGAGTGATTTTCGTCTTTTTTTCAAATCCTCAAAAATGATGGAAAACGGCATGCTATAGTATGCCGTTCGAGACCATGGGCTATAGCCCATCGCCATGGTCATAAATGATGAAAAACGAGGATTTGAAAAAAAGACGAAAATGACTCCGAGACGATGGGCTATAGCCCATGGTCTCGGAGTGATTTTCGTCTTTTTTTCAAATCCTCAAAAATGATGCAAAACGGCTATAGCATGCCGTTCGAGACCATGGGCTATAGCCCATCGCCATGGTCATAAATGATGAAAAACAAAGATTTGAAAAAAAGACGAAAATGACTCCGAGACGATGGGCTATAGCCCATGGTCTCGGAGTGATTTTCGTCTTTTTTTCAAATCCTCAAAAATGATGGAAAACGGCATGCTATAGTATGCCGTTCGAGACCATGGGCTATAGCCCATCGCCATGGTCATAAATGATGAAAATCGAGGATTTGAAAAAAAGACGAAAATGACTCCGAGACGATGGGCTATAGCCCATGGTCTCGGAGTGATTTTCGTCTTTTTTTCAAATCCTCAAAAATGATGCAAAACGGCATGCTATAGTATGCCGTTCAAGACCATGGGCTATAGCCCATCGCCATGGTCATAAATGATGAAAAACAAGGATTTGAAAAAAAGACGAAAATGACTCCGAGACGATGGGATATAGCCCATGGTCTCGGAGTGGTTTTCGTCTTTTTTTCAAATCCTCAAAAATGATGCAAAACGGCATGCTATAGTATGCCGATCGAGACCATGGGCTAGAGCCCATCGCCATGGTCATAAATGATGAAAAACGAGGATTTGAAAAAAGACGAAAATGACTCCGAGACGATGGGCTATAGCCCATGGTCCCAGAGTGATTTTCGTCTTTTTTTCAAATCCTCAAAAATGATGGAAAACGGCATGCTATAGTATGCCGTTCGAGACCATGGGCTATAGCCCATCGCCATGGTCATAAATGATGAAAAACAAAGATTTGAAAAAAGACGAAAATTACTCCGAGACGATGGGCTATAGCCCATGGTCTCGGAGTGATTTTCGTCTTTTTTTCAAATCCTCAAAAATGATGGAAAACGGCATGCTATAGTATGCCGTTCGAGACCATGGGCTATAGCCCATCGCCATGGTCATAAATGATGAAAAACGAGGATTTGAAAAAAAGACGAAAATGACTCCGAGACGATGGGCTATAGCCCATCGTCTCGGAGTGATTTTCGTCTTTTTTTCAAATCCTCAAAAATGATGCAAAACGGCATGCTATAGTATGCCGTTCGAGACCATGGGCTATAGCCCATCGCCATGGTCATAAATGATGAAAAACGAGGATTTGAAAAAAAGACGAAAATGACTCAGAGACGATGGGCTATAGCCCATTGTCTCGGAGTGATTTTCGTATTTTTTTCAAATCCTCAAAAATTATGCAAAACGGCATGCTATAGTATGCCGTTCGAGACCATGGGCTATAGCCCATCGCCATGGTCATAAATGATGAAAAACGAGGATTTGAAAAAAAGACGAAAATGACTCCGAGACGATGGGCTATAGCCCATGGTCTCGGAGTGATTTTCGTCTTTTTTTCAAATCCTCAAAAATGATGCAAAACGGGATGCTATAGTATGCCGTTCGAGACCATGGGCTATAGCCCATCGCCATGGTCATAAATGATGAAAAACGAGGATTTGAAAAAAAGACGAAAATGACTCCGAGACGATGGGCTATAGCCCATGGTCTCCGAGTGATTTTTGTCTCTTTTTCAAATCCTCAAAAATGATGGAAAACGGCATGCTATAGTATGCCGTTCGAGACCATGGGCTATAGCCCATCGCCATGGTCATAAATGATGAAAAACAAGGTTTTGAAAAAAAGACGAAAATGACTCCGAGACGATGGGCTATAGCCCATCGTCTCGGAGTGATTTTCGTCTTTTTTTCAAATCCTCAAAAATGATGCAAAACGGCATGCTATAGTATGCCGTTCGAGACCATGGGCTATAGCCCATCGCCATGGTCATAAATGATGAAAAACGAGGATTTGAAAAAAAGACGAAAATGACTCAGAGACGATGGGCTATAGCCCATTGTCTCGGAGTGATTTTCGTATTTTTTTCAAATCCTCAAAAATTATGCAAAACGGCATGCTATAGTATGCCGTTCGAGACCATGGGCTATAGCCCATCGCCATGGTCATAAATGATGAAAAACGAGGATTTGAAAAAAAGACGAAAATGACTCCGAGACGATGGGCTATAGCCCATGGTCTCGGAGTGATTTTCGTCTTTTTTTCAAATCCTCAAAAATGATGCAAAACGGGATGCTATAGTATGCCGTTCGAGACCATGGGCTATAGCCCATCGCCATGGTCATAAATGATGAAAAACGAGGATTTGAAAAAAAGACGAAAATGACTCCGAGACGATGGGCTATAGCCCATGGTCTCCGAGTGATTTTTGTCTCTTTTTCAAATCCTCAAAAATGATGGAAAACGGCATGCTATAGTATGCCGTTCGAGACCATGGGCTATAGCCCATCGCCATGGTCATAAATGATGAAAAACAAGGTTTTGAAAAAAAGACGAAAATGACTCCGAGACGATGGGCTATAGCCCATGGTCTCGGAGTGATTTTCGTCTTTTTTTCAAATCCTCAAAAATTATGCAAAACGGCATGCTATAGTATGCCGTTCGAGACCATGGGCTAGCCCATCGCCATGGTCATAAATGATGAAAAACGAGGATTTGAAAAAAAGACGAAAATGACTCCGAGACGATGGGCTATAGCGCATGGTCTCGGAGTGATTTTCGTCTTTTTTTCAAATCCTCAAAAATGATGCAAAACGGCATGCTATAATATGCCGTTCGAGACCATGGGCTATAGCCCATCGCCATGGTCATAAATGATGAAAAACGAGGATTTGAAAAAAAGACGAAAATGACTCCGAGACGATGGGCTATAGCCCATGGTCTCGGAGTGATTTTCGTCTTTTTTTCAAATCCTCAAAAATGATGCAAAACGGCATGCTATAGTATGCCGTTCAAGACCATGGGCTATAGCCCATCGCCATGGTCATAAATGATGAAAAACAAGGATTTGAAAAAAAGACGAAAATGACTCCGAGACGATGGGATATAGCCCATGGTCTCGGAGTGGTTTTCGTCTTTTTTTCAAATCCTCAAAAATGATGCAAAACGGCATGCTATAGTATGCCGATCGAGACCATGGGCTAGAGCCCATCGCCATGGTCATAAATGATGAAAAACGAGGATTTGAAAAAAGACGAAAATGACTCCGAGACGATGGGCTATAGCCCATGGTCCCAGAGTGATTTTCGTCTTTTTTTCAAATCCTCAAAAATGATGGAAAACGGCATGCTATAGTATGCCGTTCGAGACCATGGGCTATAGCCCATCGCCATGGTCATAAATGATGAAAAACAAAGATTTGAAAAAAAGACGAAAATTACTCCGAGACGATGGGCTATAGCCCATGGTCTCGGAGTGATTTTCGTCTTTTTTTCAAATCCTCAAAAATGATGGAAAACGGCATGCTATAGTATGCCGTTCGAGACCATGGGCTATAGCCCATCGCCATGGTCATAAATGATGAAAAACGAGGATTTGAAAAAAAGACGAAAATGACTCCGAGACGATGGGCTATAGCCCATCGTCTCGGAGTGATTTTCGTCTTTTTTTCAAATCCTCAAAAATTATGCAAAACGTTATGCTATAGTATGCCGTTCGAGACCATGGGCTATAGCCCATGGTCTCGGAGTGATTTTCGTCTTTTTTTCAAATCCTCAAAAATTATGCAAAACGGCATGCTATAGTATGCCGTTCGAGACCATGGGCTAGCCCATCGCCATGGTCATAAATGATGAAAAACGAGGATTTGAAAAAAAGACGAAAATGACTCCGAGACGATGGGCTATAGCGCATGGTCTCGGAGTGATTTTCGTCTTTTTTTCAAATCCTCAAAAATGATGCAAAACGGCATGCTATAATATGCCGTTCGAGACCATGGGCTATAGCCCATCGCCATGGTCATAAATGATGAAAAACGAGGATTTGAAAAAAAGACGAAAATGACTCCGAGACGATGGGCTATAGCCCATGGTCTCGGAGTGATTTTCGTCTTTTTTTCAAATCCTCAAAAATGATGCAAAACGGCATGCTATAGTATGCCGTTCAAGACCATGGGCTATAGCCCATCGCCATGGTCATAAATGATGAAAAACAAGGATTTGAAAAAAAGACGAAAATGACTCCGAGACGATGGGATATAGCCCATGGTCTCGGAGTGGTTTTCGTCTTTTTTTCAAATCCTCAAAAATGATGCAAAACGGCATGCTATAGTATGCCGATCGAGACCATGGGCTAGAGCCCATCGCCATGGTCATAAATGATGAAAAACGAGGATTTGAAAAAAGACGAAAATGACTCCGAGACGATGGGCTATAGCCCATGGTCCCAGAGTGATTTTCGTCTTTTTTTCAAATCCTCAAAAATGATGGAAAACGGCATGCTATAGTATGCCGTTCGAGACCATGGGCTATAGCCCATCGCCATGGTCATAATTGATGAAAAACAAAGATTTGAAAAAAAGACGAAAATTACTCCGAGACGATGGGCTATAGCCCATGGTCTCGGAGTGATTTTCGTCTTTTTTTCAAATCCTCAAAAATGATGGAAAACGGCATGCTATAGTATGCCGTTCGAGACCATGGGCTATAGCCCATCGCCATGGTCATAAATGATGAAAAACGAGGATTTGAAAAAAAGACGAAAATGACTCCGAGACGATGGGCTATAGCCCATCGTCTCGGAGTGATTTTCGTCTTTTTTTCAAATCCTCAAAAATTATGCAAAACGTTATGCTATAGTATGCCGTTCGAGACCATGGGCTATAGCCCATCGCCATGGTCATAAATGATGAAAAACGAGGATTTGAAAAAAAGACGAAAATGACTCAGAGACGATGGGCTATAGCCCATTGTCTCGGAGTGATTTTCGTATTTTTTTCAAATCCTCAAAAATTATGCAAAACGGCATGCTATAGTATGCCGTTCGAGACCATGGGCTATAGCCCATCGCCATGGTCATAAATGATGAAAAACGAGGATTTGAAAAAAAGACGAAAATGACTCCGAGACGATGGGCTATAGCCCATGGTCTCGGAGTGATTTTCGTCTTTTTTTCAAATCCTCAAAAATGATGCAAAACGGGATGCTTTAGTATGCCGTTCGAGACCATGGGCTATAGCCCATCGCCATGGTCATAAATGATGAAAAACGAGGATTTGAAAAAAAGACGAAAATGACTCCGAGACGATGGGCTATAGCCCATGGTCTCGGAGTGATTTTTGTCTTTTTTTCAAATCCTCAAAAATGATGGAAAACGGCATGCTATAGTATGCCGTTCGAGACCATGGGCTATAGCCCATCGCCATGGTCATAAATGATGAAAAACAAGGATTTGAAAAAAAGACGAAAATAACTCCGAGACGATGGGCTATATAGCCCATGGTCTCGGAGTGATTTTCGTCTTTTTTTTAAATCCTTGTTTTTGATGCAAAACGACATGCTATAGTATGCCGTTCAAGACCATGGGCTATAGCCCATCGCCATGGTCATAAATGATGAAAAACAAGGATTTGAAAAAAAGACGAAAATGACTCCGAGACGATGGGCTATAGCCCATGGTCTCGGAGTGATTTTCATCTTTTTTTCAAATCCTCAAAAATGATGGAAAACGGCATGCTATAGTATGCCGTTCGAGACCATGGGCTATAGCCCATAGCCATGGTCATAAATGATGAAAAACAAGGATTTGAAAAAAAGACGAAAATGACTCCGAGACCATGGGCTATAGCCCATGGTCTCGGAGTGATTTTCGTCTTTTTTTCAAATCCTCAAAAATGATGCAAAACGGAATACCATAGCATGCCGTTCGAGACCATGGGCTATAGCCCATCGCCATGGTCATAAATGATGAAAAACAAGGATTTGAAAAAAAGACGAAAATGACCCTGAGACGATGGGCTATAGCCCATAGTCTCGGAGTGATTTTCGTCTTTTTTTCAAATCCTCAAAAATGATGGAAAACGGCATGCTATAGTATGCCGTTCGAGACCATGGGCTATAGCCCATCGCCATGGTCATAAATTATGAAAAACGAGGATTTGAAAAAAAGACGAAAATGACTCCGAGACGATGGGCTATAGCCCATGGTCTCGGAGTGATTTTCGTCTTTTTTTCAAATCCTCAAAAATGATGCAAAACGGAATACCATAGCATGCCGTTCGAGACCATGGGCTATAGCCCATCGCCATGGTCATAAATGATGAAAAACAAGGATTTGAAAAAAAGACGAAAATGACCCTGAGACGATGGGCTATAGCCCATGGTCTCGACTCGGAGTGATTTTCGTCTTTTTTTCAAATCCTCAAAAATGATGGAAAACGGCATGCTATAGTATGCCGTTCGAGACCATGGGCTATAGCCCATCGCCATGGTCATAAATGATGAAAAACAAAGATTTGAAAAAAAGACGAAAATTACTCCGAGACGATGGGCTATAGCCCATGGTCTCGGAGTGATTTTCGTCTTTTTTTCAAATCCTCAAAAATGATGGAAAACGGCATGCTATAGTATGCCGTTCGAGACCATGGGCTATAGCCCATCGCCATGGTCATAAATGATGAAAAACGAGGATTTGAAAAAAAGACGAAAATGACTCCGAGACGATGGGCTATAGCCCATCGTCTCGGAGTGATTTTCGTCTTTTTTTCAAATCCTCAAAAATTATGCAAAACGTTATGCTATAGTATGCCGTTCGAGACCATGGGCTATAGCCCATGGTCTCGGAGTGATTTTCGTCTTTTTTTCAAATCCTCAAAAATTATGCAAAACGGCATGCTATAGTATGCCGTTCGAGACCATGGGCTAGCCCATCGCCATGGTCATAAATGATGAAAAACGAGGATTTGAAAAAAAGACGAAAATGACTCCGAGACGATGGGCTATAGCGCATGGTCTCGGAGTGATTTTCGTCTTTTTTTCAAATCCTAAAAAATGATGCAAAACGGCATGCTATAATATGCCGTTCGAGACCATGGGCTATAGCCCATCGCCATGGTCATAAATGATGAAAAACGAGGATTTGAAAAAAAGACGAAAATGACTCCGAGACGATGGGCTATAGCCCATGGTCTCGGAGTGATTTTCGTCTTTTTTTCAAATCCTCAAAAATGATGCAAAACGGCATGCTATAGTATGCCGTTCAAGACCATGGGCTATAGCCCATCGCCATGGTCATAAATGATGAAAAACAAGGATTTGAAAAAAAGACGAAAATGACTCCGAGACGATGGGATATAGCCCATGGTCTCGGAGTGGTTTTCGTCTTTTTTTCAAATCCTCAAAAATGATGCAAAACGGCATGCTATAGTATGCCGATCGAGACCATGGGCTAGAGCCCATCGCCATGGTCATAAATGATGAAAAACGAGGATTTGAAAAAAGACGAAAATGACTCCGAGACGATGGGCTATAGCCCATGGTCCCAGAGTGATTTTCGTCTTTTTTTCAAATCCTCAAAAATGATGGAAAACGGCATGCTATAGTATGCCGTTCGAGACCATGGGCTATAGCCCATCGCCATGGTCATAAATGATGAAAAACAAAGATTTGAAAAAAAGACGAAAATTACTCCGAGACGATGGGCTATAGCCCATGGTCTCGGAGTGATTTTCGTCTTTTTTTCAAATCCTCAAAAATGATGGAAAACGGCATGCTATAGTATGCCGTTCGAGACCATGGGCTATAGCCCATCGCCATGGTCATAAATGATGAAAAACGAGGATTTGAAAAAAAGACGAAAATGACTCCGAGACGATGGGCTATAGCCCATCGTCTCGGAGTGATTTTCGTCTTTTTTTCAAATCCTCAAAAATTATGCAAAACGTTATGCTATAGTATGCCGTTCGAGACCATGGGCTATAGCCCATCGCCATGGTCATAAATGATGAAAAACGAGGATTTGAAAAAAAGACGAAAATGACTCAGAGACGATGGGCTATAGCCCATTGTCTCGGAGTGATTTTCGTATTTTTTTCAAATCCTCAAAAATTATGCAAAACGGCATGCTATAGTATGCCGTTCGAGACCATGGGCTATAGCCCATCGCCATGGTCATAAATGATGAAAAACGAGGATTTGAAAAAAAGACGAAAATGACTCCGAGACGATGGGCTATAGCCCATGGTCTCGGAGTGATTTTCGTCTTTTTTTCAAATCCTCAAAAATGATGCAAAACGGGATGCTTTAGTATGCCGTTCGAGACCATGGGCTATAGCCCATCGCCATGGTCATAAATGATGAAAAACGAGGATTTGAAAAAAAGACGAAAATGACTCCGAGACGATGGGCTATATAGCCCATGGTCTCGGAGTGATTTTCGTCTTTTTTTTAAATCCTTGTTTTTGATGCAAAACGACATGCTATAGTATGCCGTTCAAGACCATGGGCTATAGCCCATCGCCATGGTCATAAATGATGAAAAACAAGGATTTGAAAAAAAGACGAAAATGACTCCGAGACGATGGGCTATAGCCCATGGTCTCGGAGTGATTTTCATCTTTTTTTCAAATCCTCAAAAATGATGGAAAACGGCATGCTATAGTATGCCGTTCGAGACCATGGGCTATAGCCCATAGCCATGGTCATAAATGATGAAAAACAAGGATTTGAAAAAAAAAGACGAAAATGACTCCGAGACCATGGGCTATAGCCCATGGTCTCGGAGTGATTTTCGTCTTTTTTTCAAATCCTCAAAAATGATGCAAAACGGAATACCATAGCATGCCGTTCGAGACCATGGGCTATAGCCCATCGCCATGGTCATAAATGATGAAAAACAAGGATTTGAAAAAAAGACGAAAATGACCCTGAGACGATGGGCTATAGCCCATAGTCTCGGAGTGATTTTCGTCTTTTTTTCAAATCCTCAAAAATGATGGAAAACGGCATGCTATAGTATGCCGTTCGAGACCATGGGCTATAGCCCATCGCCATGGTCATAAATTATGAAAAACGAGGATTTGAAAAAAAGACGAAAATGACTCCGAGACGATGGGCTATAGCCCATGGTCTCGGAGTGATTTTCGTCTTTTTTTCAAATCCTCAAAAATGATGCAAAACGGAATACCATAGCATGCCGTTCGAGACCATGGGCTATAGCCCATCGCCATGGTCATAAATGATGAAAAACAAGGATTTGAAAAAAAGACGAAAATGACCCTGAGACGATGGGCTATAGCCCATGGTCTCGACTCGGAGTGATTTTCGTCTTTTTTTCAAATCCTCAAAAATGATGGAAAACGGCATGCTATAGTATGCCGTTCGAGACCATGGGCTATAGCCCATCGCCATGGTCATAAATGATGAAAAACAAAGATTTGAAAAAAAGACGAAAATGACTCCGAGACGATGGGCTATAGCCCATGGTCTCGGAGTGATTTTCGTCTTTTTTTCAAATCCTCAAAAATGATGGAAAACGGCATGCTATAGTATGCCGTTCGAGACCATGGGCTATAGCCCATCGCCATGGTCATAAATGATGAAAAACGAGGATTTGAAAAAAAGACGAAAATGACTCCGAGACGATGGGCTATAGCCCATGGTCTCGGAGTGATTTTCGTCTTTTTTTCAAATCCTCAAAAATGATGCAAAACGGCTATAGCATGCCGTTCGAGACCATGGGCTATAGCCCATCGCCATGGTCATAAATGATGAAAAACAAAGATTTGAAAAAAAGACGAAAATGACTCCGAGACGATGGGCTATAGCCCATGGTCTCGGAGTGATTTTCGTCTTTTTTTCAAATCCTCAAAAATGATGGAAAACGGCATGCTATAGTATGCCGTTCGAGACCATGGGCTATAGCCCATCGCCATGGTCATAAATGATGAAAATCGAGGATTTGAAAAAAAGACGAAAATGACTCCGAGACGATGGGCTATAGCCCATGGTCTCGGAGTGATTTTCGTCTTTTTTTCAAATCCTCAAAAATGATGCAAAACGGCATGCTATAGTATGCCGTTCAAGACCATGGGCTATAGCCCATCGCCATGGTCATAAATGATGAAAAACAAGGATTTGAAAAAAAGACGAAAATGACTCCGAGACGATGGGATATAGCCCATGGTCTCGGAGTGGTTTTCGTCTTTTTTTCAAATCCTCAAAAATGATGCAAAACGGCATGCTATAGTATGCCGATCGAGACCATGGGCTAGAGCCCATCGCCATGGTCATAAATGATGAAAAACGAGGATTTGAAAAAAGACGAAAATGACTCCGAGACGATGGGCTATAGCCCATGGTCCCAGAGTGATTTTCGTCTTTTTTTCAAATCCTCAAAAATGATGGAAAACGGCATGCTATAGTATGCCGTTCGAGACCATGGGCTATAGCCCATCGCCATGGTCATAAATGATGAAAAACAAAGATTTGAAAAAAGACGAAAATTACTCCGAGACGATGGGCTATAGCCCATGGTCTCGGAGTGATTTTCGTCTTTTTTTCAAATCCTCAAAAATGATGGAAAACGGCATGCTATAGTATGCCGTTCGAGACCATGGGCTATAGCCCATCGCCATGGTCATAAATGATGAAAAACGAGGATTTGAAAAAAAGACGAAAATGACTCCGAGACGATGGGCTATAGCCCATCGTCTCGGAGTGATTTTCGTCTTTTTTTCAAATCCTCAAAAATGATGCAAAACGGCATGCTATAGTATGCCGTTCGAGACCATGGGCTATAGCCCATCGCCATGGTCATAAATGATGAAAAACGAGGATTTGAAAAAAAGACGAAAATGACTCAGAGACGATGGGCTATAGCCCATTGTCTCGGAGTGATTTTCGTATTTTTTTCAAATCCTCAAAAATTATGCAAAACGGCATGCTATAGTATGCCGTTCGAGACCATGGGCTATAGCCCATCGCCATGGTCATAAATGATGAAAAACGAGGATTTGAAAAAAAGACGAAAATGACTCCGAGACGATGGGCTATAGCCCATGGTCTCCGAGTGATTTTTGTCTCTTTTTCAAATCCTCAAAAATGATGGAAAACGGCATGCTATAGTATGCCGTTCGAGACCATGGGCTATAGCCCATCGCCATGGTCATAAATGATGAAAAACAAGGTTTTGAAAAAAAGACGAAAATGACTCCGAGACGATGGGCTATAGCCCATCGTCTCGGAGTGATTTTCGTCTTTTTTTCAAATCCTCAAAAATGATGCAAAACGGCATGCTATAGTATGCCGTTCGAGACCATGGGCTATAGCCCATCGCCATGGTCATAAATGATGAAAAACGAGGATTTGAAAAAAAGACGAAAATGACTCAGAGACGATGGGCTATAGCCCATTGTCTCGGAGTGATTTTCGTATTTTTTTCAAATCCTCAAAAATTATGCAAAACGGCATGCTATAGTATGCCGTTCGAGACCATGGGCTATAGCCCATCGCCATGGTCATAAATGATGAAAAACGAGGATTTGAAAAAAAGACGAAAATGACTCAGAGACGATGGGCTATAGCCCATTGTCTCGGAGTGATTTTCGTATTTTTTTCAAATCCTCAAAAATTATGCAAAACGGCATGCTATAGTATGCCGTTCGAGACCATGGGCTATAGCCCATCGCCATGGTCATAAATGATGAAAAACGAGGATTTGAAAAAAAGACGAAAATGACTCCGAGACGATGGGCTATAGCCCATGGTCTCGGAGTGATTTTCGTCTTTTTTTCAAATCCTCAAAAATGATGCAAAACGGGATGCTATAGTATGCCGTTCGAGACCATGGGCTATAGCCCATCGCCATGGTCATAAATGATGAAAAACGAGGATTTGAAAAAAAGACGAAAATGACTCCGAGACGATGGGCTATAGCCCATGGTCTCCGAGTGATTTTTGTCTCTTTTTCAAATCCTCAAAAATGATGGAAAACGGCATGCTATAGTATGCCGTTCGAGACCATGGGCTATAGCCCATCGCCATGGTCATAAATGATGAAAAACAAGGTTTTGAAAAAAAGACGAAAATGACTCCGAGACGATGGGCTATAGCCCATGGTCTCGGAGTGATTTTCGTCTTTTTTTCAAATCCTCAAAAATTATGCAAAACGGCATGCTATAGTATGCCGTTCGAGACCATGGGCTAGCCCATCGCCATGGTCATAAATGATGAAAAACGAGGATTTGAAAAAAAGACGAAAATGACTCCGAGACGATGGGCTATAGCGCATGGTCTCGGAGTGATTTTCGTCTTTTTTTCAAATCCTCAAAAATGATGCAAAACGGCATGCTATAATATGCCGTTCGAGACCATGGGCTATAGCCCATCGCCATGGTCATAAATGATGAAAAACGAGGATTTGAAAAAAAGACGAAAATGACTCCGAGACGATGGGCTATAGCCCATGGTCTCGGAGTGATTTTCGTCTTTTTTTCAAATCCTCAAAAATGATGCAAAACGGCATGCTATAGTATGCCGTTCAAGACCATGGGCTATAGCCCATCGCCATGGTCATAAATGATGAAAAACAAGGATTTGAAAAAAAGACGAAAATGACTCCGAGACGATGGGATATAGCCCATGGTCTCGGAGTGGTTTTCGTCTTTTTTTCAAATCCTCAAAAATGATGCAAAACGGCATGCTATAGTATGCCGATCGAGACCATGGGCTAGAGCCCATCGCCATGGTCATAAATGATGAAAAACGAGGATTTGAAAAAAGACGAAAATGACTCCGAGACGATGGGCTATAGCCCATGGTCCCAGAGTGATTTTCGTCTTTTTTTCAAATCCTCAAAAATGATGGAAAACGGCATGCTATAGTATGCCGTTCGAGACCATGGGCTATAGCCCATCGCCATGGTCATAAATGATGAAAAACAAAGATTTGAAAAAAAGACGAAAATTACTCCGAGACGATGGGCTATAGCCCATGGTCTCGGAGTGATTTTCGTCTTTTTTTCAAATCCTCAAAAATGATGGAAAACGGCATGCTATAGTATGCCGTTCGAGACCATGGGCTATAGCCCATCGCCATGGTCATAAATGATGAAAAACGAGGATTTGAAAAAAAGACGAAAATGACTCCGAGACGATGGGCTATAGCCCATCGTCTCGGAGTGATTTTCGTCTTTTTTTCAAATCCTCAAAAATTATGCAAAACGTTATGCTATAGTATGCCGTTCGAGACCATGGGCTATAGCCCATGGTCTCGGAGTGATTTTCGTCTTTTTTTCAAATCCTCAAAAATTATGCAAAACGGCATGCTATAGTATGCCGTTCGAGACCATGGGCTAGCCCATCGCCATGGTCATAAATGATGAAAAACGAGGATTTGAAAAAAAGACGAAAATGACTCCGAGACGATGGGCTATAGCGCATGGTCTCGGAGTGATTTTCGTCTTTTTTTCAAATCCTCAAAAATGATGCAAAACGGCATGCTATAATATGCCGTTCGAGACCATGGGCTATAGCCCATCGCCATGGTCATAAATGATGAAAAACGAGGATTTGAAAAAAAAGACGAAAATGACTCCGAGACGATGGGCTATAGCCCATGGTCTCGGAGTGATTTTCGTCTTTTTTTCAAATCCTCAAAAATGATGCAAAACGGCATGCTATAGTATGCCGTTCAAGACCATGGGCTATAGCCCATCGCCATGGTCATAAATGATGAAAAACAAGGATTTGAAAAAAAGACGAAAATGACTCCGAGACGATGGGATATAGCCCATGGTCTCGGAGTGGTTTTCGTCTTTTTTTCAAATCCTCAAAAATGATGCAAAACGGCATGCTATAGTATGCCGATCGAGACCATGGGCTAGAGCCCATCGCCATGGTCATAAATGATGAAAAACGAGGATTTGAAAAAAGACGAAAATGACTCCGAGACGATGGGCTATAGCCCATGGTCCCAGAGTGATTTTCGTCTTTTTTTCAAATCCTCAAAAATGATGGAAAACGGCATGCTATAGTATGCCGTTCGAGACCATGGGCTATAGCCCATCGCCATGGTCATAAATGATGAAAAACAAAGATTTGAAAAAAAGACGAAAATTACTCCGAGACGATGGGCTATAGCCCATGGTCTCGGAGTGATTTTCGTCTTTTTTTCAAATCCTCAAAAATGATGGAAAACGGCATGCTATAGTATGCCGTTCGAGACCATGGGCTATAGCCCATCGCCATGGTCATAAATGATGAAAAACGAGGATTTGAAAAAAAGACGAAAATGACTCCGAGACGATGGGCTATAGCCCATCGTCTCGGAGTGATTTTCGTCTTTTTTTCAAATCCTCAAAAATGATGCAAAACGTTATGCTATAGTATGCCGATCGAGACCATGGGCTAGAGCCCATCGCCATGGTCATAAATGATGAAAAACGAGGATTTGAAAAAAGACGAAAATGACTCCGAGACGATGGGCTATAGCCCATGGTCCCAGAGTGATTTTCGTCTTTTTTTCAAATCCTCAAAAATGATGGAAAACGGCATGCTATAGTATGCCGTTCGAGACCATGGGCTATAGCCCATCGCCATGGTCATAAATGATGAAAAACAAAGATTTGAAAAAAAGACGAAAATTACTCCGAGACGATGGGCTATAGCCCATGGTCTCGGAGTGATTTTCGTCTTTTTTTCAAATCCTCAAAAATGATGGAAAACGGCATGCTATAGTATGCCGTTCGAGACCATGGGCTATAGCCCATCGCCATGGTCATAAATGATGAAAAACGAGGATTTGAAAAAAAGACGAAAATGACTCCGAGACGATGGGCTATAGCCCATCGTCTCGGAGTGATTTTCGTCTTTTTTTCAAATCCTCAAAAATTATGCAAAACGTTATGCTATAGTATGCCGTTCGAGACCATGGGCTATAGCCCATGGTCTCGGAGTGATTTTCGTCTTTTTTTCAAATCCTCAAAAATTATGCAAAACGGCATGCTATAGTATGCCGTTCGAGACCATGGGCTAGCCCATCGCCATGGTCATAAATGATGAAAAACGAGGATTTGAAAAAAAGACGAAAATGACTCCGAGACGATGGGCTATAGCGCATGGTCTCGGAGTGATTTTCGTCTTTTTTTCAAATCCTCAAAAATGATGCAAAACGGCATGCTATAATATGCCGTTCGAGACCATGGGCTATAGCCCATCGCCATGGTCATAAATGATGAAAAACGAGGATTTGAAAAAAAAGTCGAAAATGACTCCGAGACGATGGGCTATAGCCCATGGTCTCGGAGTGATTTTCGTCTTTTTTTCAAATCCTCAAAAATGATGCAAAACGGCATGCTATAGTATGCCGTTCAAGACCATGGGCTATAGCCCATCGCCATGGTCATAAATGATGAAAAACAAGGATTTGAAAAAAAGACGAAAATGACTCCGAGACGATGGGATATAGCCCATGGTCTCGGAGTGGTTTTCGTCTTTTTTTCAAATCCTCAAAAATGATGCAAAACGGCATGCTATAGTATGCCGATCGAGACCATGGGCTAGAGCCCATCGCCATGGTCATAAATGATGAAAAACGAGGATTTGAAAAAAGACGAAAATGACTCCGAGACGATGGGCTATAGCCCATGGTCCCAGAGTGATTTTCGTCTTTTTTTCAAATCCTCAAAAATGATGGAAAACGGCATGCTATAGTATGCCGTTCGAGACCATGGGCTATAGCCCATCGCCATGGTCATAAATGATGAAAAACAAAGATTTGAAAAAAAGACGAAAATTACTCCGAGACGATGGGCTATAGCCCATGGTCTCGGAGTGATTTTCGTCTTTTTTTCAAATCCTCAAAAATGATGGAAAACGGCATGCTATAGTATGCCGTTCGAGACCATGGGCTATAGCCCATCGCCATGGTCATAAATGATGAAAAACGAGGATTTGAAAAAAAGACGAAAATGACTCCGAGACGATGGGCTATAGCCCATCGTCTCGGAGTGATTTTCGTCTTTTTTTCAAATCCTCAAAAATTATGCAAAACGTTATGCTATAGTATGCCGTTCGAGACCATGGGCTATAGCCCATCGCCATGGACATAAATGATGAAAAACGAGGATTTGAAAAAAAGACGAAAATGACTCAGAGACGATGGGCTATAGCCCATTGTCTCGGAGTGATTTTCGTATTTTTTTCAAATCCTCAAAAATTATGCAAAACGGCATGCTATAGTATGCCGTTCGAGACCATGGGCTATAGCCCATCGCCATGGTCATAAATGATGAAAAACGAGGATTTGAAAAAAAGACGAAAATGACTCAGAGACGATGGGCTATAGCCCATTGTCTCGGAGTGATTTTCGTATTTTTTTCAAATCCTCAAAAATTATGCAAAACGGCATGCTATAGTATGCCGTTCGAGACCATGGGCTATAGCCCATCGCCATGGTCATAAATGATGAAAAACGAGGATTTGAAAAAAAGACGAAAATGACTCCGAGACGATGGGCTATAGCCCATCGTCTCGGAGTGATTTTCGTCTTTTTTTCAAATCCTCAAAAATTATGCAAAACGTTATGCTATAGTATGCCGTTCGAGACCATGGGCTATAGCCCATCGCCATGGACATAAATGATGAAAAACGAGGATTTGAAAAAAAGACGAAAATGAATCAGAGACGATGGGCTATAGCCCATTGTCTCGGAGTGATTTTCGTATTTTTTTCAAATCCTCAAAAATTATGCAAAACGGCATGCTATAGTATGCCGTTCGAGACCATGGGCTATAGCCCATCGCCATGGACATAAATGATGAAAAACGAGGATTTGAAAAAAAGACGAAAATGACTCAGAGACGATGGGCTATAGCCCATTGTCTCGGAGTGATTTTCGTATTTTTTTCAAATCCTCAAAAATTATGCAAAACGGCATGCTATAGTATGCCGTTCGAGACCATGGGCTATAGCCCATCGCCATGGTCATAAATGATGAAAAACGAGGATTTGAAAAAAAGACGAAAATGACTCCGAGACGATGGGCTATAGCCCATGGTCTCGGAGTGATTTTCGTCTTTTTTTCAAATCCTCAAAAATGATGCAAAACGGGATGCTATAGTATGCCGTTCGAGACCATGGGCTATAGCCCATCGCCATGGTCATAAATGATGAAAAACGAGGATTTGAAAAAAAGACGAAAATGACTCCGAGACGATGGGCTATAGCCCATGGTCTCCGAGTGATTTTTGTCTCTTTTTCAAATCCTCAAAAATGATGGAAAACGGCATGCTATAGTATGCCGTTCGAGACCATGGGCTATAGCCCATCGCCATGGTCATAAATGATGAAAAACAAGGTTTTGAAAAAAAGACGAAAATGACTCCGAGACGATGGGCTATAGCGCATCGTCTCGGAGTGATTTTCGTCTTTTTTTCAAATCCTCAAAAATGATGCAAAACGGCATGCTATAGTATGCCGTTCGAGACCATGGGCTATAGCCCATCGCCATGGTCATAAATGATGAAAAACGAGGATTTGAAAAAAAGACGAAAATGACTCCGAGACGATGGGCTATAGCCCATGGTCTCCGAGTGATTTTTGTCTCTTTTTCAAATCCTCAAAAATGATGGAAAACGGCATGCTATAGTATGCCGTTCGAGACCATGGGCTATAGCCCATCGCCATGGTCATAAATGATGAAAAACAAGGTTTTGAAAAAAAGACGAAAATGACTCCGAGACGATGGGCTATAGCCCATGGTCTCGGAGTGATTTTCGTCTTTTTTTCAAATCCTCAAAAATTCTGCAAAACGGCATGCTATAGTATGCCGTTCGAGACCATGGGCTAGCCCATCGCCATGGTCATAAATGATGAAAAACGAGGATTTGAAAAAAAGACGAAAATGACTCCGAGACGATGGGCTATAGCCCATGGTCACAGAGTGATTTTCGTCTTTTTTTCAAATCCTCAAATTATGCAAAACGGCATGCTATAGTATGCCGTTCGAGACCATGGGCTATAGCCCATCGCCATGATCATAAATGATGAAAAACGAGGATTTGAAAAAAAGACGAAAATGACTCCGAGACGATGGGCTATAGCCCATTGTCTCGGAGTGATTTTTGTCTTTTTTTCAAATCCTCAAAAATGATGCAAAACGGCATGCTATAGTATGCCGTTCGAGACCATGGGCTATAGCCCATCGCCATGGTCATAAATGATGAAAAACGAGGATTTGAAAAAAAGACGAAAATGACTCCGAGACGATGGGCTATAGCCCATGGTCTCAGAGTGATTTTCGTCTTTTTTTCAAATCCTCAAAAATGATGCAAAACGGCATGCTATAGTATGCCGTTCGAGACCATGGGCTATAGCCCATCGCCATGGTCATAAAAGATGAAAAACGAGGATTTGAAAAAAAGACGAAAATGACTCCGAGACGATGGGCTATAGCCCATGGTCTCGGAGTGATTTTCGTCTTTTTTTCAAATCCTCAAAAATGATGCAAAACGGCATGCTAGAGTATGCCGTTCGAGACCATGGGCTATAGCCCATCGCCATGGTCATAAATGATGAAAAACGAGGATTTGAAAAAAAGACGAAAATGACTCCGAGACGATGGGCTATAGCCCATGGTCTCGGAGTGATTTTCGTCTTTTTTTCAAATCCTCAAAAATGATGCAAAACGGGATGCTATAGTATGCCGTTCGAGACCATGGGCTATAGCCCATCGCCATGGTCATAAATGATGAAAAACGAGGATTTGAAAAAAAGACGAAAATGACTCCGAGACGATGGGCTATAGCCCATGGTCTCCGAGTGATTTTTGTCTCTTTTTCAAATCCTCAAAAATGATGGAAAACGGCATGCTATAGTATGCCGTTCGAGACCATGGGCTATAGCCCATCGCCATGGTCATAAATGATGAAAAACGAGGATTTGAAAAAAAGACAAAAATGACTCCGAGACGATGGGCTATAGCCCATGGTCTCGGAGTGATTTTCGTCTTTTTTTCAAATCCTCAAAAATGATGCAAAACGGCATGCTATAGTATGCCGTTCGAGACCATGGGCTATAGCCCATCGCCATGGTCATAAATGATGAAAAACGAGGATTTGAAAAAAAGACGAAAATGATTCCGAGACGATGGGCTATAGCCCATGGTCTCAGAGTGATTTTCGTCTTTTTTTCAAATCCTCAAAAATGATGCAAAACGGCATGCTATAGTATGCCGTTCGAGACCATGGGCTATAGCCCATCGCCATGGTCATAAAAGATGAAAAACGAGGATTTGAAAAAAAGACGAAAATGACTCCGAGACGATGGGCTATAGCCCATGGTCTCGGAGTGATTTTCGTCTTTTTTTCAAATCCTCAAAAATGATGCTAAACGGCATGCTAGAGTATGCCGTTCGAGACCATGGGCTATAGCCCATCGCCATGGTCATAAATGATGAAAAACGAGGATTTGAAAAAAAGACGAAAATGACTCCGAGACGATGGGCTATAGCCCATGGTCTCGGAGTCATTTTCGTCTTTTTTTCAAATCCTCAAAAATTATGCAAAACGGGATGCTATAGTATGCCGTTCGAGACCATGGGCTATAGCCCATCGCCATGGTCATAAATGATGAAAAACGAGGATTTGAAAAAAAGACGAAAATGACTCCGAGACGATGGGCTATAGCCCATGGTCTCGGAGTGATTTTCGTCTTTTTTTCAAATCCTCAAAAATGATGCAAAACGGGATGCTATAGTATGCCGTTCGAGACCATGGGCTATAGCCCATCGCAATGGTCATAAATGATGAAAAACGAGGATTTGAAAAAAAGACGAAAATGACTCCGAGACGATGGGCTATAGCCCATGGTCTCCGAGTGATTTTTGTCTCTTTTTCAAATCCTCAAAAATGATGGAAAACGGCATGCTATAGTATGCCGTTCGAGACCATGGGCTATAGCCCATCGCCATGGTCATAAATGATGAAAAACGAGGATTTGAAAAAAAGACGAAAATGACTCCGAGACGTTGGGCTATAGCCCATGGTCTCGGAGTGATTTTCGTCTTTTTTTCAAATCCTCAAAAATGATGCAAAACGGCATGCTATAGTATGCCGTTCGAGACCATGGGCTATAGCCCATCGCCATGGTCATAAATGATGAAAAACGAGGATTTGAAAAAAAGACGAAAATGACTCCGAGACGATGGGCTATAGCCCATGGTCTCAGAGTGATTTTCGTCTTTTTTTCAAATCCTCAAAAATGATGCAAAACAGCATGCTATAGTATGCCGTTCGAGACCATGGGCTATAGCCCATCGCCATGGTCATAAATGATGAAAAACGAGGATTTGAAAAAAAGACAAAAATGACTCCGAGACGATGGGCTATAGCCCATGGTCTCGGAGTGATTTTCGTCTTTTTTTCAAATCCTCAAAAATGATGGAAAACGGCATTCTATAGTATGCCGTTCGAGACCATGGGCTATAGCCCATCGCCATGGTCATAAATGATGAAAAACGAGGATTTGAAAAAAAGACGAAAATGACTCCGAGACGATGGGCTATAGCCCATGGTCTCAAATGATGAAAAACGAGGATTTGAAAAAAAGACGAAAATGACTCCGAGACGATGGGCTATAGCCCATGGTCTCGGAGTGATTTTCGTCTTTTTTTCAAATCCTCAAAAATGATGCAAAACGGCATGCTATAGTATGCCGTTCGAGACCATGGGCTATAGCCCATCGCCATGGTCATAAATGATGAAAAACGAGGATTTGAAAAAAAGACGAAAATGACTCCGAGACGATGGGCTATAGCCCATGGTCTCAGAGTGATTTTCGTCTTTTTTTCAAATCCTCAAAAATGATGCAAAACGGCATGCTATAGTATGCCGTTCGAGACCATGGGCTATAGCCCATCGCCATGGTCATAAAAGATGAAAAACGAGGATTTGAAAAAAAGACGAAAATGACTCCGAGACGATGGGCTATAGCCCATGGTCTCGGAGTGATTTTCGTCTTTTTTTCAAATCCTCAAAAATGATGCAAAACGGCATGCTAGAGTATGCCGTTCGAGACCATGGGCTATAGCCCATCGCCATGGTCATAAATGATGAAAAACGAGGATTTGAAAAAAAGACGAAAATGACTCCGAGACAATGGGCTATAGCCCATGGTCTCGGAGTGATTTTCGTCTTTTTTTCAAATCCTCAAAAATTATGCAAAACGGCATGCTATAGTATGCCGTTCGAGACCATGGGCTATAGCCCATCGCCATGGTCATAAAAGATGAAAAACGAGGATTTGAAAAAAAGACGAAAATGACTCCGAGACGATGGGCTATAGCCCATGGTCTCCGAGTGATTTTTGTCTCTTTTTCAAATCCTCAAAAATGATGGAAAACGGCATGCTATAGTATGCCGTTCGAGACCATGGGCTATAGCCCATCGCCATGGTCATAAATGATGAAAAACGAGGATTTGAAAAAAAGACGAAAATGACTCCGAGACGTTGGGCTATAGCCCATGGTCTCGGAGTGATTTTCGTCTTTTTTTCAAATCCTCAAAAATGATGCAAAACGGCATGCTATAGTATGCCGTTCGAGACCATGGGCTATAGCCCATCGCCATGGTCATAAATGATGAAAAACGAGGATTTGAAAAAAAGACGAAAATGACTCCGAGACGATGGGCTATAGCCCATGGTCTCAGAGTGATTTTCGTCTTTTTTTCAAATCCTCAAAAATGATGCAAAACAGCATGCTATAGTATGCCGTTCGAGACCATGGGCTATAGCCCATCGCCATGGTCATAAATGATGAAAAACGAGGATTTGAAAAAAAGACAAAAATGACTCCGAGACGATGGGCTATAGCCCATGGTCTCGGAGTGATTTTCGTCTTTTTTTCAAATCCTCAAAAATGATGGAAAACGGCATTCTATAGTATGCCGTTCGAGACCATGGGCTATAGCCCATCGCCATGGTCATAAATGATGAAAAACGAGGATTTGAAAAAAAGACGAAAATGACTCCGAGACGATGGGCTATAGCCCATGGTCTCAAATGATGAAAAACGAGGATTTGAAAAAAAGACGAAAATGACTCCGAGACGATGGGCTATAGCCCATGGTCTCGGAGTGATTTTCGTCTTTTTTTCAAATCCTCAAAAATGATGCAAAACGGCATGCTATAGTATGCCGTTCGAGACCATGGGCTATAGCCCATCGCCATGGTCATAAATGATGAAAAACGAGGATTTGAAAAAAAGACGAAAATGACTCCGAGACGATGGGCTATAGCCCATGGTCTCAGAGTGATTTTCGTCTTTTTTTCAAATCCTCAAAAATGATGCAAAACGGCATGCTATAGTATGCCGTTCGAGACCATGGGCTATAGCCCATCGCCATGGTCATAAAAGATGAAAAACGAGGATTTGAAAAAAAGACGAAAATGACTCCGAGACGATGGGCTATAGCCCATGGTCTCGGAGTGATTTTCGTCTTTTTTTCAAATCCTCAAAAATGATGCAAAACGGCATGCTAGAGTATGCCGTTCGAGACCATGGGCTATAGCCCATCGCCATGGTCATAAATGATGAAAAACGAGGATTTGAAAAAAAGACGAAAATGACTCCGAGACAATGGGCTATAGCCCATGGTCTCGGAGTGATTTTCGTCTTTTTTTCAAATCCTCAAAAATTATGCAAAACGGCATGCTATAGTATGCCGTTCGAGACCATGGGCTATAGCCCATCGCCATGGTCATAAAAGATGAAAAACGAGGATTTGAAAAAAAGACGAAAATGACTCCGAGACGATGGGCTATAGCCCATGGTCTCGGAGTGATTTTCGTCTTTTTTTCAAATCCTCAAAAATGATGCAAAACGGCATGCTAGAGTATGCCGTTCGAGACCATGGGCTATAGCCCATCGCCATGGTCATAAATGATGAAAAACGAGGATTTGAAAAAAAGACGAAAATGACTCCGAGACGATGGGCTATAGCCCATGGTCTCGGAGTGATTTTCGTCTTTTTTTCAAATCCTCAAAAATTATGCAAAACGGGATGCTATAGTATGCCGTTCGAGACCATGGGCTATAGCCCATCGCCATGGTCATAAATGATGAAAAACGAGGATTTGAAAAAAAGACGAAAATGACTCCGAGACGATGGGCTATAGCCCATGGTCTCGGAGTGATTTTCGTCTTTTTTTCAAATCCTCAAAAATGATGCAAAACGGGATGCTATAGTATGCCGTTCGAGACCATGGGCTATAGCCCATCGCCATGGTCATAAATGATGAAAAACGAGGATTTGAAAAAAAGACGAAAATGACTCCGAGACGATGGGCTATAGCCCATGGTCTCCGAGTGATTTTTGTCTCTTTTTCAAATCCTCAAAAATGATGGAAAACGGCATGCTATAGTATGCCGTTCGAGACCATGGGCTATAGCCCATCGCCATGGTCATAAATGATGAAAAACGAGGATTTGAAAAAAAGACGAAAATGACTCCGAGACGATGGGCTATAGCCCATGGTCTCAAATGATGAAAAACGAGGATTTGAAAAAAAGACGAAAATGACTCCGAGACGATGGGCTATAGCCCATGGTCTCGGAGTGATTTTCGTCTTTTTTTCAAATCCTCAAAAATGATGCAAAACGGCATGCTATAGTATGCCGTTCGAGACCATGGGCTATAGCCCATCGCCATGGTCATAAATGATGAAAAACGAGGATTTGAAAAAAAGACGAAAATGACTCCGAGACGATGGGCTATAGCCCATGGTCTCAGAGTGATTTTCGTCTTTTTTTCAAATCCTCAAAAATGATGCAAAACGGCATGCTATAGTATGCCGTTCGAGACCATGGGCTATAGCCCATCGCCATGGTCATAAAAGATGAAAAACGAGGATTTGAAAAAAAGACGAAAATGACTCCGAGACGATGGGCTATAGCCCATGGTCTCGGAGTGATTTTCGTCTTTTTTTCAAATCCTCAAAAATGATGCAAAACGGCATGCTAGAGTATGCCGTTCGAGACCATGGGCTATAGCCCATCGCCATGGTCATAAATGATGAAAAACGAGGATTTGAAAAAAAGACGAAAATGACTCCGAGACAATGGGCTATAGCCCATGGTCTCGGAGTGATTTTCGTCTTTTTTTCAAATCCTCAAAAATTATGCAAAACGGCATGCTATAGTATGCCGTTCGAGACCATGGGCTATAGCCCATCGCCATGGTCATAAAAGATGAAAAACGAGGATTTGAAAAAAAGACGAAAATGACTCCGAGACGATGGGCTATAGCCCATGGTCTCGGAGTGATTTTCGTCTTTTTTTCAAATCCTCAAAAATGATGCAAAACGGCATGCTAGAGTATGCCGTTCGAGACCATGGGCTATAGCCCATCGCCATGGTCATAAATGATGAAAAACGAGGATTTGAAAAAAAGACGAAAATGACTCCGAGACGATGGGCTATAGCCCATGGTCTCGGAGTGATTTTCGTCTTTTTTTCAAATCCTCAAAAATTATGCAAAACGGGATGCTATAGTATGCCGTTCGAGACCATGGGCTATAGCCCATCGCCATGGTCATAAATGATGAAAAACGAGGATTTGAAAAAAAGACGAAAATGACTCCGAGACGATGGGCTATAGCCCATGGTCTCGGAGTGATTTTCGTCTTTTTTTCAAATCCTCAAAAATGATGCAAAACGGGATGCTATAGTATGCCGTTCGAGACCATGGGCTATAGCCCATCGCCATGGTCATAAATGATGAAAAACGAGGATTTGAAAAAAAGACGAAAATGACTCCGAGACGATGGGCTATAGCCCATGGTCTCCGAGTGATTTTTGTCTCTTTTTCAAATCCTCAAAAATGATGGAAAACGGCATGCTATAGTATGCCGTTCGAGACCATGGGCTATAGCCCATCGCCATGGTCATAAATGATGAAAAACGAGGATTTGAAAAAAAGACGAAAATGACTCCGAGACGATGGGCTATAGCCCATGGTCTCGGAGTGATTTTCGTCTTTTTTTCAAATCCTCAAAAATGATGCAAAACGGCATGCTAGAGTATGCCGTTCGAGACCATGGGCTATAGCCCATCGCCATGGTCGTAAATGATGAAAAACGAGGATTTGAAAAAAAGACGAAAATGACTCCGAGACGATGGGCTATAGCCCATGGTCTCGGAGTGATTTTCGTCTTTTTTTCAAATCCTCAAAAATGATGCAAAACGGCATGCTATAGTATGCCGTTCGAGACCATGGGCTATAGCCCATCGCCATGGTCATAAAGATGAAAAACGAGGATTTGAAAAAAAGACGAAAATGACTCCGAGACGATGGGCTATAGCCCATGGTCTCGGAGTGATTTTTGTCTCTTTTTCAAATCCTCACAAATGATGGAAAACGGCATGCTATAGTATGCCGTTCGAGACCATGGGCTATAGCCCATCGCCATGGTCATAAATGATGAAAAACAAGGTTTTGAAAAAAAGACGAAAATGACTCCGAGACGATGGGCTATAGCCCATGGTCTCGGAGTGATTTTCGTCTTTTTTTCAAATCCTCAAAAATTCTGCAAAACGGCATGCTATAGTATGCCGTTCGAGACCATGGGCTAGCCCATCGCCATGGTCATAAATGATGAAAAACGAGGATTTGAAAAAAAGACGAAAATGACTCCGAGACGATGGGCTATAGCCCATGGTCACAGAGTGATTTTTGTCTTTTTTTCAAATCCTCAAAAATGATGCAAAACGGCATGCTATAGTATGCCGTTCGAGACCATGGGCTATAGCCCATCGCCATGGTCATAAATGATGAAAAACGAGGATTTGAAAAAAAGACGAAAATGACTCCGAGACGATGGGCTATAGCCCATGGTCTCAGAGTGATTTTCGTCTTTTTTTCAAATCCTCAAAAATGATGCAAAACGGCATGCTATAGTATGCCGTTCGAGACCATGGGCTATAGCCCATCGCCATGGTCATAAAAGATGAAAAACGAGGATTTGAAAAAAAGACGAAAATGACTCCGAGACGATGGGCTATAGCCCATGGTCTCGGAGTGATTTTCGTCTTTTTTTCAAATCCTCAAAAATGATGCAAAACGGCATGCTATAGTATGCCGTTCGAGACCATGGGCTATAGCCCATCGCCATGGTCATAAATGATGAAAAACGAGGATTTGAAAAAAAGACGAAAATGACTCCGAGACGATGGGCTATAGCCCATGGTCTCAGAGTGATTTTCGTCTTTTTTTCAAATCCTCAAAAATGATGCAAAACGGCATGCTATAGTATGCCGTTCGAGACCATGGGCTATAGCCCATCGCCATGGTCATAAAAGATGAAAAACGAGGATTTGAAAAAAAGACGAAAATGACTCCGAGACGATGGGCTATAGCCCATGGTCTCGGAGTGATTTTCGTCTTTTTTTCAAATCCTCAAAAATGATGCTAAACGGCATGCTAGAGTATGCCGTTCGAGACCATGGGCTATAGCCCATCGCCATGGTCATAAATGATGAAAAACGAGGATTTGAAAAAAAGACGAAAATGACTCCGAGACGATGGGCTATAGCCCATGGTCTCGGAGTCATTTTCGTCTTTTTTTCAAATCCTCAAAAATTATGCAAAACGGGATGCTATAGTATGCCGTTCGAGACCATGGGCTATAGCCCATCGCCATGGTCATAAATGATGAAAAACGAGGATTTGAAAAAAAGACGAAAATGACTCCGAGACGATGGGCTATAGCCCATGGTCTCGGAGTGATTTTCGTCTTTTTTTCAAATCCTCAAAAATGATGCAAAACGGCATGCTATAGTATGCCGTTCAAGACCATGGGCTATAGCCCATCGCCATGGTCATAAATTATGAAAAACAAGGATTTGAAAAAAAGACGAAAATGACTCCGAGACGATGGGCTATAGCCCATGGTCTCCGAGTGATTTTTGTCTCTTTTTCAAATCCTCAAAAATGATGGAAAACGGCATGCTATAGTATGCCGTTCGAGACCATGGGCTATAGCCCATCGCCATGGTCATAAATGATGAAAAACGAGGATTTGAAAAAAAGACGAAAATGACTCCGAGACGATGGGCTATAGCCCATGGTCTCGGAGTGATTTTCGTCTTTTTTTCAAATCCTCAAAAATGATGCAAAACGGCATGCTATAGTATGCCGTTCGAGACCATGGGCTATAGCCCATCGCCATGGTCATAAATGATGAAAAACGAGGATTTGAAAAAAAGACGAAAATGACTCCGAGACGATGGGCTATAGCCCATGGTCTCAGAGTGATTTTCGTCTTTTTTTCAAATCCTCAAAAATGATGCAAAACAGCATGCTATAGTATGCCGTTCGAGACCATGGGCTATAGCCCATCGCCATGGTCATAAATGATGAAAAACGAGGATTTGAAAAAAAGACAAAAATGACCCCGAGACGATGGGCTATAGCCCATGGTCTCGGAGTGATTTTCGTCTTTTTTTCAAATCCTCAAAAATGATGGAAAACGGCATGCTATAGTATGCCGTTCGAGACCATGGGCTATAGCCCATCGCCATGGTCATAAATGATGAAAAACGAGGATTTGAAAAAAAGACGAAAATGACTCCGAGACGATGGGCTATAGCCCATGGTCTCAAATGATGAAAAACGAGGATTTGAAAAAAAGACGAAAATGACTCCGAGACGATGGGCTATAGCCCATGGTCTCGGAGTGATTTTCGTCTTTTTTTCAAATCCTCAAAAATGATGCAAAACGGCATGCTATAGTATGCCGTTCGAGACCATGGGCTATAGCCCATCGCCATGGTCATAAATTATGAAAAACGAGGATTTGAAAAAAAGACGAAAATGACTCCGAGACGATGGGCTATAGCCCATGGTCTCAGAGTGATTTTCGTCTTTTTTTCAAATCCTCAAAAATGATGCAAAACGGCATGCTATAGTATGCCGTTCGAGACCATGGGCTATAGCCCATCGCCATGGTCATAAAAGATGAAAAACGAGGATTTGAAAAAAAGACGAAAATGACTCCGAGACGATGGGCTATAGCCCATGGTCTCGGAGTGATTTTCGTCTTTTTTTCAAATCCTCAAAAATGATGCAAAACGGCATGCTAGAGTATGCCGTTCGAGACCATGGGCTATAGCCCATCGCCATGGTCATAAATGATGAAAAACGAGGATTTGAAAAAAAGACGAAAATGACTCCGAGACGATGGGCTATAGCCCATGGTCTCGGAGTGATTTTCGTCTTTTTTTCAAATCCTCAAAAATTATGCAAAACGGGATGCTATAGTATGCCGTTCGAGACCATGGGCTATAGCCCATCGCCATGGTCATAAATGATGAAAAACGAGGATTTGAAAAAAAGACGAAAATGACTCCGAGACGATGGGCTATAGCCCATGGTCTCGGAGTGATTTTCGTATTTTTTTCAAATCCTCAAAAATGATGCAAAACGGGATGCTATAGTATGCCGTTCGAGACCATGGGCTATAGCCCATCGCCATGGTCATAAATGATGAAAAACGAGGATTTGAAAAAAAGACGAAAATGACTCCGAGACGATGGGCTATAGCCCATGGTCTCCGAGTGATTTTTGTCTCTTTTTCAAATCCTCAAAAATGATGGAAAACGGCATGCTATAGTATGCCGTTCGAGACCATGGGCTATAGCCCATCGCCATGGTCATAAATGATGAAAAACGAGGATTTGAAAAAAAGACGAAAATGACTCCGAGACGATGGGCTATAGCCCATGGTCTCAGAGTGATTTTCGTCTTTTTTTCAAATCCTCAAAAATGATGCAAAACGGCATGCTATAGTATGCCGTTCGAGACCATGGGCTATAGCCCATCGCCATGGTCATAAAAGATGAAAAACGAGGATTTGAAAAAAAGATGAAAATGACTCCGAGACGATGGGCTATAGCCCATGGTCTCGGAGTGATTTTCGTCTTTTTTTCAAATCCTCAAAAATGATGCAAAACGGCATGCTAGAGTATGCCGTTCGAGACCATGGGCTATAGCCCATCGCCATGGTCATAAATGATGAAAAACGAGGATTTGAAAAAAAGACGAAAATGACTCCGAGACGATGGGCTATAGCCCATGGTCTCGGAGTGATTTTCGTCTTTTTTTCAAATCCTCAAAAATTATGCAAAACGGGATGCTATAGTATGCCGTTCGAGACCATGGGCTATAGCCCATCGCCATGGTCATAAATGATGAAAAACGAGGATTTGAAAAAAAGACGAAAATGACTCCGAGACGATGGGCTATAGCCCATGGTCTCGGAGTGATTTTCGTCTTTTTTTCAAATCCTCAAAAATGATGCAAAACGGGATGCTATAGTATGCCGTTCGAGACCATGGGCTATAGCCCATCGCCATGGTCATAAATGATGAAAAACGAGGATTTGAAAAAAAGACGAAAATGACTCCGAGACGATGGGCTATAGCCCATGGTCTCCGAGTGATTTTTGTCTCTTTTTCAAATCCTCAAAAATGATGGAAAACGGCATGCTATAGTATGCCGTTCGAGACCATGGGCTATAGCCCATCGCCATGGTCATAAATGATGAAAAACGAGGATTTGAAAAAAAGACGAAAATGACTCCGAGACGATGGGCTATAGCCCATGGTCTCGGAGTGATTTTCGTCTTTTTTTCAAATCCTCAAAAATGATGCAAAACGGCATGCTAGAGTATGCCGTTCGAGACCATGGGCTATAGCCCATCGCCATGGTCGTAAATGATGAAAAACGAGGATTTGAAAAAAAGACGAAAATGACTCCGAGACGATGGGCTATAGCCCATGGTCTCGGAGTGATTTTCGTCTTTTTTTCAAATCCTCAAAAATGATGCAAAACGGCATGCTATAGTATGCCGTTCGAGACCATGGGCTATAGCCCATCGCCATGGTCATAAAGATGAAAAACGAGGATTTGAAAAAAAGACGAAAATGACTCCGAGACGATGGGCTATAGCCCATGGTCTCGGAGTGATTTTTGTCTCTTTTTCAAATCCTCACAAATGATGGAAAACGGCATGCTATAGTATGCCGTTCGAGACCATGGGCTATAGCCCATCGCCATGGTCATAAATGATGAAAAACAAGGTTTTGAAAAAAAGACGAAAATGACTCCGAGACGATGGGCTATAGCCCATGGTCTCGGAGTGATTTTCGTCTTTTTTTCAAATCCTCAAAAATTATGCAAAACGGCATGCTATAGTATGCCGTTCGAGACCATGGGCTAGCCCATCGCCATGGTCATAAATGATGAAAAACGAGGATTTGAAAAAAAGACGAAAATGACTCCGAGACGATGGGCTATAGCGCATGGTCTCGGAGTGATTTTCGTCTTTTTTTCAAATCCTCAAAAATGATGCAAAACGGCATGCTATAATATGCCGTTCGAGACCATGGGCTATAGCCCATCGCCATGGTCATAAATGATGAAAAACGAGGATTTGAAAAAAATACGAAAATGACTCCGAGACGATGGGCTATAGCCCATGGTCACAGAGTGATTTTCGTCTTTTTTTCAAATCCTCAAAAATGATGCAAAACGGCATGCTATAGTATGCCGTTCGAGACCATGGGCTATAGCCCATCGCCATGATCATAAATGATGAAAAACGAGGATTTGAAAAAAAGACGAAAATGACTCCGAGACGATGGGCTATAGCCCATTGTCTCGGAGTGATTTTTGTCTTTTTTTCAAATCCTCAAAAATGATGCAAAACGGCATGCTATAGTATGCCGTTCGAGACCATGGGCTATAGCCCATCGCCATGGTCATAAATGATGAAAAACAAGGTTTTAAAAAAAAGACGAAAATGACTCCGAGACGATGGGCTATATCCCATGGTCTCGGAGTGATTTTCGTCTTTTTTTCAAATCCTCAAAAATGATGCAAAACGGCATGCTATAGTATGCCGTTCGAGACCATGGGCTATAGCCCATCGCCATGGTCATAAATGATGAAAAACGAGGATTTGAAAAAAAGACGAAAATGACTCCGAGACGATGGGCTATAGCCCATGGTCTCGGAGTGATTTTCGTCTTTTTTTCAAATCCTCAAAAATGATGCAAAACGGCATGCTATAGTATGCCGTTCGAGACCATGGGCTATAGCCCATCGCCATGGTCATAAATGATGAAAAACGAGGATTTGAAAAAAAGACGAAAATGACTCCGAGACGATGGGCTATAGCCCATGGTCTCGGAGTGATTTTCGTCTTTTTTTCAAATCCTCAAAAATGATGCAAAACGGGATGCTATAGTATGCCGTTCGAGACCATGGGCTATAGCCCATCGCCATGGTCATAAATGATGAAAAACGAGGATTTGAAAAAAAGACGAAAATGACTCCGAGACGATGGGCTATAGCCCATGGTCTCCGAGTGATTTTTGTCTCTTTTTCAAATCCTCAAAAATGATGGAAAACGGCATGCTATAGTATGCCGTTCGAGACCATGGGCTATAGCCCATCGCCATGGTCATAAATGATGAAAAACGAGGATTTGAAAAAAAGACGAAAATGACTCCGAGACGATGGGCTATAGCCCATGGTCTCGGAGTGATTTTCGTCTTTTTTTCAAATCCTCAAAAATGATGCAAAACGGCATGCTATAGTATGCCGTTCGAGACCATGGGCTATAGCCCATCGCCATGGTCATAAATGATGAAAAACGAGGATTTGAAAAAAAGACGAAAATGACTCCGAGACGATGGGCTTTAGCCCATGGTCTCAGAGTGATTTTCGTCTTTTTTTCAAATCCTCAAAAATGATGCAAAACGGCATGCTATAGTATGCCGTTCGAGACCATGGGCTATAGCCCATCGCCATGGTCATAAAAGATGAAAAACGAGGATTTGAAAAAAAGACGAAAATGACTCCGAGACGATGGGCTATAGCCCATGGTCTCGGAGTGATTTTCGTCTTTTTTTCAAATCCTCAAAAATGATGCAAAACGGCATGCTAGAGTATGCCGTTCGAGACCATGGGCTATAGCCCATCGCCATGGTCATAAATGATGAAAAACAAGGATTTGAAAAAAAAGACGAAAATGACTCCGAGACGATGGGCTATAGCCCATGGTCTCGGAGTGATTTTCGTATTTTTTTAAAATCCTCAAAAATGATGCAAAACGGCATGCTATAGTATGCCGTTCAAGACCATGGGCTATAGCCCATCGCCATGGTCATAAATGACGAAAAACAAGGATTTGAAAAAAAGACGAAAATGACTCCGAGACGATGGGCTATAGCCCATGGTCTCGGAGTGATTTTCGTCTTTTTTTTTTAATCCTTCAAAAATGATGCAAAACGGCATGCTATAGTATGCCGTTCGAGACCATGGGCTATAGCCCATCGCCATGGTCATAAATGATGAAAAACGAGGATTTGAAAAAAAGACGAAAATGACTCCGAGACGATGGGCTATAGCCCATGGTCTCGGAGTGATTTTCGTCTTTTTTTCAAATCCTCAAAAATGATGGAAAACGGCATGCTATAGTATGCCGTTCGAGACCATGGGCTATAGCCCATCGCCATGGTCATAAATGATGAAAAACAAGGATTTGAAAAAAAAGACGAAAATGACTCCGAGACGATGGGCTATAGCCCATGGTCTCGGAGTGATTTTCGTCTTTTTTTTTTAATCCTTCAAAAATGATGCAAAACGGCATGCTATAGTATGCCGTTCGAGACCATGGGCTATAGCCCATCGCCATGGTCATAAATGATGAAAAACGAGGATTTGAAAAAAAGACGAAAATGACTCCGAGACGATGGGCTATAGCCCATGGTCTCGGAGTGATTTTCGTCTTTTTTTCAAATCCTCAAAAATGATGGAAAACGGCATGCTATAGTATGCCGTTCGAGACCATGGGCTATAGCCCATCGCCATGGTCATAAATGATGAAAAACGAGGATTTGAAAAAAAGACGAAAATGACTCCGAGACGATGGGCTATAGCCCATGGTCTCGGAGTGATTTTCGTCTTTTTTTCAAATCCTCAAAAATGATGCAAAACGGCATGCTATAGTATGCCGTTCGAGACCATGGGCTATAGCCCATCGCCATGGTCATAAATGATGAAAAACGAGGATTTGAAAAAAAGACGAAAATGACTCCGAGACGATGGGCTATAGCCCATGGTCTCAGATTGATTTTCGTCTTTTTTTCAAATCCTCAAAAATGATGGAAAACGGCATGCTATAGTATGCCGTTCGAGACCATGGGCTATAGCCCATCGCCATGGTCATAAATGATGAAAAACGAGGATTTGAAAAAAAGAAGAAAATGACTCCGAGACGATGGGCTATAGCCCATGGTCTCAGAGTGATTTTCGTCTTTTTTTCAAAATCCTCAAAAATGATGCAAAACGGCATGCTATAGTATGCCGTTCGAGACCATGGGCTATAGCCCATCGCCATGGTCATAAATGATGAAAAACGAGGATTTAAAAAAAAGACGAAAATGACTCCGAGACGATGGGCTATAGCCCATGGTCTCGGAGTGATTTTCGTCTTTTTTTCAAATCCTCAAAAATGATGCAAAACGGCATGCTATAGTATGCCGTTCGAGACCATGGGCTATAGCCCATCGCCATGGTCATAAATGATGAAAAACAAGGATTTGAAAAAAAAGACGAAAATGACTCCGAGACGATGGGCTATAGCCCATGGTCTCGGAGTGATTTTCGTCTTTTTTTTTTAATCCTTCAAAAATGATGCAAAACGGCATGCTATAGTATGCCGTTCGAGACCATGGGCTATAGCCCATCGCCATGGTCATAAATGATGAAAAACGAGGATTTGAAAAAAAGACGAAAATGACTCCGAGACGATGGGCTATAGCCCATGGTCTCTGAGTGATTTTCGTCTTTTTTTCAAATCCTCAAAAATGATGCAAAACGGCATGCTATAGTATGCCGTTCGAGACCATGGGCTATAGCCCATCGCCATGGTCATAAATGATGAAAAACGAGGATTTGAAAAAAAGACGAAAATGACTCCGAGACGATGGGCTATAGCCCATGGTCTCGGAGTGATTTTCGTCTTTTTTTCAAATCCTCAAAAATGATGGAAAACGGCATGCTATAGTATGCCGTTCGAGACCATGGGCTATAGCCCATCGCCATGGTCATAAATGATGAAAAACGAGGATTTGAAAAAAAGACGAAAATGACTCCGAGACGATGGGCTATAGCCCATGGTCTCAGATTGATTTTCGTCTTTTTTTCAAATCCTCAAAAATGATGGAAAACGGCATGCTATAGTATGCCGTTCGAGACCATGGGCTATAGCCCATCGCCATGGTCATAAATGATGAAAAACGAGGATTTGAAAAAAAGAAGAAAATGACTCCGAGACGATGGGCTATAGCCCATGGTCTCAGAGTGATTTTCGTCTTTTTTTCAAAATCCTCAAAAATGATGCAAAACGGCATGCTATAGTATGCCGTTCGAGACCATGGGCTATAGCCCATCGCCATGGTCATAAATGATGAAAAACGAGGATTTAAAAAAAAGACGAAAATGACTCCGAGACGATGGGCTATAGCCCATGGTCTCGGAGTGATTTTCGTCTTTTTTTCAAATCCTCAAAAATGATGCAAAACGGCATGCTATAGTATGCCGTTCGAGACCATGGGCTATAGCCCATCGCCATGGTCATAAATGATGAAAAACGAGGATTTGAAAAAAAGACGAAAATGACTCCGAGACGATGGGCTATAGCCCATGGTCTCAGATTGATTTTCGTCTTTTTTTCAAATCCTCAAAAATGATGGAAAACGGCATGCTATAGTATGCCGTTCGAGACCATGGGCTATAGCCCATCGCCATGGTCATAAATGATGAAAAACGAGGATTTGAAAAAAAGAAGAAAATGACTCCGAGACGATGGGCTATAGCCCATGGTCTCAGAGTGATTTTCGTCTTTTTTTCAAAATCCTCAAAAATGATGCAAAACGGCATGCTATAGTATGCCGTTCGAGACCATGGGCTATAGCCCATCGCCATGGTCATAAATGATGAAAAACGAGGATTTAAAAAAAAGACGAAAATGACTCCGAGACGATGGGCTATAGCCCATGGTCTCGGAGTGATTTTCGTCTTTTTTTCAAATCCTCAAAAATGATGCAAAACGGCATGCTATAGTATGCCGTTCGAGACCATGGGCTATAGCCCATCGCCATGGTCATAAATGATGAAAAACGAGGATTTGAAAAAAAGACGAAAATGACTCCGAGACGATGGGCTATAGCCCATGGTCTCGGAGTGATTTTCGTCTTTTTTTCAAATCCTCAAAAATGATGGAAAACGGCATGCTATAGTATGCCGTTCGAGACCATGGGCTATAGCCCATCGCCATGGTCATAAATGATGAAAAACGAGGATTTGAAAAAAAGACGAAAATGACTCCGAGACGATGGGCTATAGCCCATGGTCTCGGAGTGATTTTCGTCTTTTTTTCAAATCCTCAAAAATGATGCAAAACGGCATGCTATAGTATGCCGTTCGAGACCATGGGCTATAGCCCATCGCCATGGTCATAAATGATGAAAAACGAGGATTTGAAAAAAAGACGAAAATGACTCCGAGACGATGGGCTATAGCCCATGGTCTCAGATTGATTTTCGTCTTTTTTTCAAATCCTCAAAAATGATGCAAAACGGCATGCTATAGTATGCCGTTCGAGACCATGGGCTATAGCCCATCGCCATGGTCATAAATGATGAAAAACGAGGATTTGAAAAAAAGACGAAAATGACTCCGAGACGATGGGCTATAGCCCATGGTCTCGGAGTGATTTTCGTCTTTTTTTCAAATCCTCAAAAATGATGGAAAACGGCATGCTATAGTATGCCGTTCGAGACCATGGGCTATAGCCCATCGCCATGGTCATAAATGATGAAAAACGAGGATTTGAAAAAAAGACGAAAATGACTCCGAGACGATGGGCTATAGCCCATGGTCTCAGAGTGATTTTCGTCTTTTTTTCAAATCCTCAAAAATGATGCAAAACGGCATGCTATAGTATGCCGTTCGAGACCATGGGCTATAGCCCATCGCCATGGTCATAAATGATGAAAAACGAGGATTTAAAAAAAAGACGAAAATGACTCCGAGACGATGGGCTATAGCCCATGGTCTCAGATTGATTTTCGTCTTTTTTTCAAAATCCTCAAAAATGATGCAAAACGGCATGCTATAGTATGCCGTTCGAGACCATGGGCTATAGCCCATCGCCATGGTCATAAATGATGAAAAACGAGGATTTAAAAAAAAGACGAAAATGACTCCGAGACGATGGGCTATAGCCCATGGTCTCGGAGTGATTTTCGTCTTTTTTTCAAATCCTCAAAAATGATGCAAAACGGCATGCTATAGTATGCCGTTCGAGACCATGGGCTATAGCCCATCGCCATGGTCATAAATGATGAAAAACAAGGATTTGAAAAAAAAGACGAAAATGACTCCGAGACGATGGGCTATAGCCCATGGTCTCGGAGTGATTTTCGTCTTTTTTTTTTAATCCTTCAAAAATGATGCAAAACGGCATGCTATAGTATGCCGTTCGAGACCATGGGCTATAGCCCATCGCCATGGTCATAAATGATGAAAAACGAGGATTTGAAAAAAAGACGAAAATGACTCCGAGACGATGGGCTATAGCCCATGGTCTCTGAGTGATTTTCGTCTTTTTTTCAAATCCTCAAAAATGATGCAAAACGGCATGCTATAGTATGCCGTTCGAGACCATGGGCTATAGCCCATCGCCATGGTCATAAATGATGAAAAACGAGGATTTGAAAAAAAGACGAAAATGACTCCGAGACGATGGGCTATAGCCCATGGTCTCGGAGTGATTTTCGTCTTTTTTTCAAATCCTCAAAAATGATGGAAAACGGCATGCTATAGTATGCCGTTCGAGACCATGGGCTATAGCCCATCGCCATGGTCATAAATGATGAAAAACGAGGATTTGAAAAAAAGACGAAAATGACTCCGAGACGATGGGCTATAGCCCATGGTCTCGGAGTGATTTTCGTCTTTTTTTCAAATCCTCAAAAATGATGCAAAACGGCATGCTATAGTATGCCGTTCGAGACCATGGGCTATAGCCCATCGCCATGGTCATAAATGATGAAAAACGAGGATTTGAAAAAAAGACGAAAATGACTCCGAGACGATGGGCTATAGCCCATGGTCTCAGATTGATTTTCGTCTTTTTTTCAAATCCTCAAAAATGATGGAAAACGGCATGCTATAGTATGCCGTTCGAGACCATGGGCTATAGCCCATCGCCATGGTCATAAATGATGAAAAACGAGGATTTGAAAAAAAGAAGAAAATGACTCCGAGACGATGGGCTATAGCCCATGGTCTCAGAGTGATTTTCGTCTTTTTTTCAAAATCCTCAAAAATGATGCAAAACGGCATGCTATAGTATGCCGTTCGAGACCATGGGCTATAGCCCATCGCCATGGTCATAAATGATGAAAAACGAGGATTTAAAAAAAAGACGAAAATGACTCCGAGACGATGGGCTATAGCCCATGGTCTCGGAGTGATTTTCGTCTTTTTTTCAAATCCTCAAAAATGATGCAAAACGGCATGCTATAGTATGCCGTTCGAGACCATGGGCTATAGCCCATCGCCATGGTCATAAATGATGAAAAACGAGGATTTGAAAAAAAGACGAAAATGACTCCGAGACGATGGGCTATAGCCCATGGTCTCGGAGTGATTTTCGTCTTTTTTTCAAATCCTCAAAAATGATGGAAAATGGCATGCTATAGTATGCCGTTCGAGACCATGGGCTATAGCCCATCGCCATGGTCATAAATGATGAAAAACGAGGATTTGAAAAAAAGACGAAAATGACTCCGAGACGATGGGCTATAGCCCATGGTCTCGGAGTGATTTTCGTCTTTTTTTTTTAATCCTTCAAAAATGATGCAAAACGGCATGCTATAGTATGCCGTTCGAGACCATGGGCTATAGCCCATCGCCATGGTCATAAATGATGAAAAACGAGGATTTGAAAAAAAGACGAAAATGACTCCGAGACGATGGGCTATAGCCCATGGTCTCTGAGTGATTTTCGTCTTTTTTTCAAATCCTCAAAAATGATGCAAAACGGCATGCTATAGTATGCCGTTCGAGACCATGGGCTATAGCCCATCGCCATGGTCATAAATGATGAAAAACGAGGATTTGAAAAAAAGACGAAAATGACTCCGAGACGATGGGCTATAGCCCATGGTCTCGGAGTGATTTTCGTCTTTTTTTCAAATCCTCAAAAATGATGGAAAACGGCATGCTATAGTATGCCGTTCGAGACCATGGGCTATAGCCCATCGCCATGGTCATAAATGATGAAAAACGAGGATTTGAAAAAAAGACGAAAATGACTCCGAGACGATGGGCTATAGCCCATGGTCTCGGAGTGATTTTCGTCTTTTTTTCAAATCCTCAAAAATGATGCAAAACGGCATGCTATAGTATGCCGTTCGAGACCATGGGCTATAGCCCATCGCCATGGTCATAAATGATGAAAAACGAGGATTTGAAAAAAAGACGAAAATGACTCCGAGACGATGGGCTATAGCCCATGGTCTCAGATTGATTTTCGTCTTTTTTTCAAATCCTCAAAAATGATGGAAAACGGCATGCTATAGTATGCCGTTCGAGACCATGGGCTATAGCCCATCGCCATGGTCATAAATGATGAAAAACGAGGATTTGAAAAAAAGAAGAAAATGACTCCGAGACGATGGGCTATAGCCCATGGTCTCAGAGTGATTTTCGTCTTTTTTTCAAAATCCTCAAAAATGATGCAAAACGGCATGCTATAGTATGCCGTTCGAGACCATGGGCTATAGCCCATCGCCATGGTCATAAATGATGAAAAACGAGGATTTAAAAAAAAGACGAAAATGACTCCGAGACGATGGGCTATAGCCCATGGTCTCGGAGTGATTTTCGTCTTTTTTTCAAATCCTCAAAAATGATGCAAAACGGCATGCTATAGTATGCCGTTCGAGACCATGGGCTATAGCCCATCGCCATGGTCATAAATGATGAAAAACGAGGATTTGAAAAAAAGACGAAAATGACTCCGAGACGATGGGCTATAGCCCATGGTCTCGGAGTGATTTTCGTCTTTTTTTCAAATCCTCAAAAATGATGGAAAACGGCATGCTATAGTATGCCGTTCGAGACCATGGGCTATAGCCCATCGCCATGGTCATAAATGATGAAAAACGAGGATTTGAAAAAAAGACGAAAATGACTCCGAGACGATGGGCTATAGCCCATGGTCTCAGATTGATTTTCGTCTTTTTTTCAAATCCTCAAAAATGATGCAAAACGGCATGCTATAGTATGCCGTTCGAGACCATGGGCTATAGCCCATCGCCATGGTCATAAATGATGAAAAACGAGGATTTGAAAAAAAGACGAAAATGACTCCGAGACGATGGGCTATAGCCCATGGTCTCGGAGTGATTTTCGTCTTTTTTTCAAATCCTCAAAAATGATGGAAAACGGCATGCTATAGTATGCCGTTCGAGACCATGGGCTATAGCCCATCGCCATGGTCATAAATGATGAAAAACGAGGATTTGAAAAAAAGACGAAAATGACTCCGAGACGATGGGCTATAGCCCATGGTCTCAGAGTGATTTTCGTCTTTTTTTCAAATCCTCAAAAATGATGCAAAACGGCATGCTATAGTATGCCGTTCGAGACCATGGGCTATAGCCCATCGCCATGGTCATAAATGATGAAAAACGAGGATTTAAAAAAAAGACGAAAATGACTCCGAGACGATGGGCTATAGCCCATGGTCTCAGATTGATTTTCGTCTTTTTTTCAAAATCCTCAAAAATGATGCAAAACGGCATGCTATAGTATGCCGTTCGAGACCATGGGCTATAGCCCATCGCCATGGTCATAAATGATGAAAAACGAGGATTTAAAAAAAAGACGAAAATGACTCCGAGACGATGGGCTATAGCCCATGGTCTCGGAGTGATTTTCGTCTTTTTTTCAAATCCTCAAAAATGATGCAAAACGGCATGCTATAGTATGCCGTTCGAGACCATGGGCTATAGCCCATCGCCATGGTCATAAATGATGAAAAACAAGGATTTGAAAAAAAAGACGAAAATGACTCCGAGACGATGGGCTATAGCCCATGGTCTCGGAGTGATTTTCGTCTTTTTTTTTTAATCCTTCAAAAATGATGCAAAACGGCATGCTATAGTATGCCGTTCGAGACCATGGGCTATAGCCCATCGCCATGGTCATAAATGATGAAAAACGAGGATTTGAAAAAAAGACGAAAATGACTCCGAGACGATGGGCTATAGCCCATGGTCTCTGAGTGATTTTCGTCTTTTTTTCAAATCCTCAAAAATGATGCAAAACGGCATGCTATAGTATGCCGTTCGAGACCATGGGCTATAGCCCATCGCCATGGTCATAAATGATGAAAAACGAGGATTTGAAAAAAAGACGAAAATGACTCCGAGACGATGGGCTATAGCCCATGGTCTCGGAGTGATTTTCGTCTTTTTTTCAAATCCTCAAAAATGATGGAAAACGGCATGCTATAGTATGCCGTTCGAGACCATGGGCTATAGCCCATCGCCATGGTCATAAATGATGAAAAACGAGGATTTGAAAAAAAGACGAAAATGACTCCGAGACGATGGGCTATAGCCCATGGTCTCGGAGTGATTTTCGTCTTTTTTTCAAATCCTCAAAAATGATGCAAAACGGCATGCTATAGTATGCCGTTCGAGACCATGGGCTATAGCCCATCGCCATGGTCATAAATGATGAAAAACGAGGATTTGAAAAAAAGACGAAAATGACTCCGAGACGATGGGCTATAGCCCATGGTCTCAGATTGATTTTCGTCTTTTTTTCAAATCCTCAAAAATGATGGAAAACGGCATGCTATAGTATGCCGTTCGAGACCATGGGCTATAGCCCATCGCCATGGTCATAAATGATGAAAAACGAGGATTTGAAAAAAAGAAGAAAATGACTCCGAGACGATGGGCTATAGCCCATGGTCTCAGAGTGATTTTCGTCTTTTTTTCAAAATCCTCAAAAATGATGCAAAACGGCATGCTATAGTATGCCGTTCGAGACCATGGGCTATAGCCCATCGCCATGGTCATAAATGATGAAAAACGAGGATTTAAAAAAAAGACGAAAATGACTCCGAGACGATGGGCTATAGCCCATGGTCTCGGAGTGATTTTCGTCTTTTTTTCAAATCCTCAAAAATGATGCAAAACGGCATGCTATAGTATGCCGTTCGAGACCATGGGCTATAGCCCATCGCCATGGTCATAAATGATGAAAAACGAGGATTTGAAAAAAAGACGAAAATGACTCCGAGACGATGGGCTATAGCCCATGGTCTCGGAGTGATTTTCGTCTTTTTTTCAAATCCTCAAAAATGATGGAAAACGGCATGCTATAGTATGCCGTTCGAGACCATGGGCTATAGCCCATCGCCATGGTCATAAATGATGAAAAACGAGGATTTGAAAAAAAGACGAAAATGACTCCGAGACGATGGGCTATAGCCCATGGTCTCGGAGTGATTTTCGTCTTTTTTTCAAATCCTCAAAAATGATGCAAAACGGCATGCTATAGTATGCCGTTCGAGACCATGGGCTATAGCCCATCGCCATGGTCATAAATGATGAAAAACGAGGATTTGAAAAAAAGACGAAAATGACTCCGAGACGATGGGCTATAGCCCATGGTCTCAGATTGATTTTCGTCTTTTTTTCAAATCCTCAAAAATGATGCAAAACGGCATGCTATAGTATGCCGTTCGAGACCATGGGCTATAGCCCATCGCCATGGTCATAAATGATGAAAAACGAGGATTTGAAAAAAAGACGAAAATGACTCCGAGACGATGGGCTATAGCCCATGGTCTCGGAGTGATTTTCGTCTTTTTTTCAAATCCTCAAAAATGATGGAAAACGGCATGCTATAGTATGCCGTTCGAGACCATGGGCTATAGCCCATCGCCATGGTCATAAATGATGAAAAACGAGGATTTGAAAAAAAGACGAAAATGACTCCGAGACGATGGGCTATAGCCCATGGTCTCAGAGTGATTTTCGTCTTTTTTTCAAATCCTCAAAAATGATGCAAAACGGCATGCTATAGTATGCCGTTCGAGACCATGGGCTATAGCCCATCGCCATGGTCATAAATGATGAAAAACGAGGATTTAAAAAAAAGACGAAAATGACTCCGAGACGATGGGCTATAGCCCATGGTCTCGGAGTGATTTTCGTCTTTTTTTCAAATCCTCAAAAATGATGCAAAACGGCATGCTATAGTATGCCGTTCGAGACCATGGGCTATAGCCCATCGCCATGGTCATAAATGATGAAAAACGAGGATTTGAAAAAAAGACGAAAATGACTCCGAGACGATGGGCTATAGCCCATGGTCTCGGAGTGATTTTCGTCTTTTTTTAAAATCCTCAAAAATGATGCAAAACGGCATGCTATAGTATGCCGTTCGAGACCATGGGCTATAGCCCATCGCCATGGTCATAAATGATGAAAAACAAGGATTTGAAAAAAAGACGAAAATGACTCCGAGACGATGGGCTATAGCCCATGGTCTCGGAGTGATTTTCGTCTTTTTTTCAAATCCTCAAAAATGATGCAAAACGGCATGCTATAGTATGCCGTTCGAGACCATGGGCTATAGCCCATCGCCATGGTCATAAATGATGAAAAACAAGGATTTGAAAAAAAGACGAAAATGACTCCGAGACGATGGGCTATAGCCCATGGTCTCAGATTGATTTTCGTCTTTTTTTCAAATCCTCAAAAATGATGCAAAACGGCATGCTATAGTATGCCGTTCGAGACCATGGGCTATAGCCCATCGCCATGGTCATAAATGATGAAAAACGAGGATTTGAAAAAAAGACGAAAATGACTCCGAGACGATGGGCTATAGCCCATGGTCTCGGAGTGATTTTCGTCTTTTTTTCAAATCCTCAAAAATGATGCAAAACGGCATGCTAGAGTATGCCGTTCGAGACCATGGGCTATAGCCCATCGCCATGGTCATAAATGATGAAAAACGAGGATTTGAAAAAAAGACGAAAATGACTCCGAGACGATGGGCTATAGCCCATGGTCTCGGAGTGATTTTCGTCTTTTTTTAAAATCCTCAAAAATGATGCAAAACGGCATGCTATAGTATGCCGTTCGAGACCATGGGCTATAGCCCATCGCCATGGTCATAAATGATGAAAAACAAGGATTTGAAAAAAAGACGAAAATGACTCCGAGACGATGGGCTATAGCCTATGGTCTCGGAGTGATTTTCGTCTTTTTTTCAAATCCTCAAAAATGATGCAAAACGGCATGCTATAGTATGCCGTTCGAGACCATGGGCTATAGCCCATCGCCATGGTCATAAATGATGAAAAACAAGGATTTGAAAAAAAAGACGAAAATGACTCCGAGACGATGGGCTATAGCCCATGGTCTCGGAGTGATTTTCGTCTTTTTTTCAAATCCTCAAAAATGATGCAAAACGGCATGCTATAGTATGCCGTTCGAGACCATGGGCTATAGCCCATCGCCATGGTCATAAAGATGAAAAACGAGGATTTGAAAAAAAGACGAAAATGACTCCGAGACGATGGGCTATAGCCCATGGTCTCGGAGTGATTTTTGTCTTTTTTTCAAATCCTCAAAAATGATGCAAAACGGCATGCTATAGTATGCCGTTCGAGACCATGGGCTATAGCCCATCGCCATGGTCATAAATGATGAAAAACGAGGATTTGAAAAAAAGACGAAAATGACTCCGAGACGATGGGCTATAGCCCATGGTCTCTGAGTGATTTTCGTCTTTTTTTCAAATCCTCAAAAATGATGCAAAACGGCATGCTATAGTATGCCGTTCGAGACCATGGGCTATAGCCCATCGCCATGGTCATAAATGATGAAAAACGAGGATTTGAAAAAAAGACGAAAATGACTCCGAGACGATGGGCTATAGCCCATGGTCTCGGAGTGATTTTCGTCTTTTTTTCAAATCCTCAAAAATGATGGAAAACGGCATGCTATAGTATGCCGTTCGAGACCATGGGCTATAGCCCATCGCCATGGTCATAAATGATGAAAAACGAGGATTTGAAAAAAAGACGAAAATGACTCCGAGACGATGGGCTATAGCCCATGGTCTCGGAGTGATTTTCGTCTTTTTTTCAAATCCTCAAAAATGATGCAAAACGGCATGCTATAGTATGCCGTTCGAGACCATGGGCTATAGCCCATCGCCATGGTCATAAATGATGAAAAACGAGGATTTGAAAAAAAGACGAAAATGACTCCGAGGCGATGGGCTATAGCCCATGGTCTCAGATTGATTTTCGTCTTTTTTTCAAATCCTCAAAAATGATGCAAAACGGCATGCTATAGTATGCCGTTCGAGACCATGGGCTATAGCCCATCGCCATGGTCATAAATGATGAAAAACGAGGATTTGAAAAAAAGACGAAAATGACTCCGAGACGATGGGCTATAGCCCATGGTCTCGGAGTGATTTTCGTCTTTTTTTCAAATCCTCAAAAATGATGGAAAACGGCATGCTATAGTATGCCGTTCGAGACCATGGGCTATAGCCCATCGCCATGGTCATAAATGATGAAAAACGAGGATTTGAAAAAAAGACGAAAATGACTCCGAGACGATGGGCTATAGCCCATGGTCTCGGAGTGATTTTCGTCTTTTTTTCAAATCCTCAAAAATGATGCAAAACGGCATGCTATAGTATGCCGTTCGAGACCATGGGCTATAGCCCATCGCCATGGTCATAAATGATGAAAAACGAGGATTTGAAAAAAAGACGAAAATGACTCCGAGACGATGGGCTATAGCCCATGGTCTCAGATTGATTTTCGTCTTTTTTTCAAATCCTCAAAAATGATGCAAAACGGCATGCTATAGTATGCCGTTCGAGACCATGGGCTATAGCCCATCGCCATGGTCATAAATGATGAAAAACGAGGATTTGAAAAAAAGACGAAAATGACTCCGAGACGATGGGCTATAGCCCATGGTCTCGGAGTGATTTTCGTCTTTTTTTCAAATCCTCAAAAATGATGGAAAACGGCATGCTATAGTATGCCGTTCGAGACCATGGGCTATAGCCCATCGCCATGGTCATAAATGATGAAAAACGAGGATTTGAAAAAAAGACGAAAATGACTCCGAGACGATGGGCTATAGCCCATGGTCTCAGAGTGATTTTCGTCTTTTTTTCAAATCCTCAAAAATGATGCAAAACGGCATGCTATAGTATGCCGTTCGAGACCATGGGCTATAGCCCATCGCCATGGTCATAAATGATGAAAAACGAGGATTTGAAAAAAAGACGAAAATGACTCCGAGACGATGGGCTATAGCCCATGGTCTCGGAGTGATTTTCGTCTTTTTTTCAAATCCTCAAAAATGATGCAAAACGGCATGCTAGAGTATGCCGTTCGAGACCATGGGCTATAGCCCATCGCCATGGTCATAAATGATGAAAAACGAGGATTTGAAAAAAAGACGAAAATGACTCCGAGACGATGGGCTATAGCCCATGGTCTCGGAGTGATTTTCGTCTTTTTTTAAAATCCTCAAAAATGATGCAAAACGGCATGCTATAGTATGCCGTTTGAGACCATGGGCTATAGCCCATCGCCATGGTCATAATTGATGAAAAACAAGGATTTGAAAAAAAGACGAAAATGACTCCGAGACGATGGGCTATAGCCCATGGTCTCGGAGTGATTTTCGTCTTTTTTTCAAATCCTCAAAAATGATGCAAAACGGCATGCTATAGTATGCCGTTCGAGACCATGGGCTATAGCCCATCGCCATGGTCATAAATGATGAAAAACAAGGATTTGAAAAAAAGACGAAAATGACTCCGAGACGATGGGCTATAGCCCATGGTCTCAGATTGATTTTCGTCTTTTTTTCAAATCCTCAAAAATGTGGCAAAACGGCATGCTATAGTATGCCGTTCGAGACCATGGGCTATAGCCCATCGCCATGGTCATAAATGATGAAAAACGAGGATTTGAAAAAAAGACGAAAATGACTCCGAGACGATGGGCTATAGCCCATGGTCTCAGAGTGATTTTCGTCTTTTTTTCAAATCCTCAAAAATGATGGAAAACGGCATGCTATAGTATGCCGTTCGAGACCATGGGCTATAGCCCATCGCCATGGTCATAAATGATGAAAAACGAGGATTTGAAAAAAAGACGAAAATGACTCCGAGACGATGGGCTATAGCCCATGGTCTCAGAGTGATTTTCGTCTTTTTTTCAAATCCTCAAAAATGATGCAAAACGGCATGCTATAGTATGCCGTTCGAGACCATGGGCTATAGCCCATCGCCATGGTCATAAATGATGAAAAACGAGGATTTGAAAAAAAGACGAAAATGACTCCGAGACGATGGGCTATAGCCCATGGTCTCGGAGTGATTTTCGTCTTTTTTTCAAATCCTCAAAAATGATGCAAAACGGCATGCTATAGTATGCCGTTCGAGACCATGGGCTATAGCCCATCGCCATGGTCATAAATGATGAAAAACAAGGATTTGAAAAAAAGACGAAAATGACTCCGAGACGATGGGCTATAGCCCATGGTCTCGGAGTGATTTTCGTCTTTTTTTCAAATCCTCAAAAATGATGCAAAACGGCATGCTATAGTATGCCGTTCGAGACCATGGGCTATAGCCCATCGCCATGGTCATAAAGATGAAAAACAAGGATTTGAAAAAAAAGGCGAAAATGACTCCGAGACGATGGGCTATAGCCCATGGTCTTGGAGTGATTTTTGTCTTTTTTTCAAATCCTCAAAAATGATGGAAAACGGCATGCTATAGTATGCCGTTCGAGACCATGGGCTATAGCCCATCGCCATGGTCATAAATGATGAAAAACAAGGTTTTGAAAAAAAGACGAAAATGACTCCGAGACGATGGGCTATAGCCCATGGTCTCGGAGTGATTTTCGTCTTTTTTTTAAATCCTCAAAAATGATGCAAAACGGCATGCTATAGTATGCCGTTCGAGACCATGGGCTATAGCCCATCGCCATGGTCATAAATGATGAAAAACGAGGATTTGAAAAAAAAAGACGAAAATGACCCCGAGACGATGGGCTATAGCCCATGGTCTCGGAGTGATTTTCGTCTTTTTTTCAAATCCTCAAAAATGATGCAAAACGGCATGCTATAGTATGCCGTTCAAGACCATGGGCTATAGCCCATCGCCATGGTCATAAATGATGAAAAACAAGGATTTGAAAAAAAGACGAAAATGACTCCGAGACGATGGGCTATAGCCCATGGTCTCGGAGTGATTTTCGTCTTTTTTTCAAATCCTCAAAAATGATGCAAAACGGCATGCTATAGTATGCCGTTCGAGACCATGGGCTATAGCCCATCGCCATGGTCATAAATGATGAAAAACAAGGTTTTGAAAAAAAAAAGAAAATGACTCCGAGACGATGGGCTATAGCCCATGGTCTCGGAGTGATTTTCGTCTTTTTTTCAAATCCTCAAAAATGATGCAAAACGTCATGCTATAGTATGCCGTTCGAGACCATGGGCTATAGCCCATCGCCATGGTCATAAAGATGAAAAACGAGGATTTGAAAAAAAGACGAAAATGACTCCGAGACGATGGGCTATAGCCCATGGTCTCGGAGTGATTTTTGTCTTTTTTTCAAATCCTCAAAAATGATGGAAAACGGCATGCTATAGTATGCCGTTCGAGACCATGGGCTATAGCCCATCGCCATGGTCATAAATGATGAAAAACAAGGATTTGAAAAAAAGACGAAAATGACTCCGAGACGATGGGCTATAGCCCATGGTCTCGGAGTGATTTTCGTCTTTTTTTTTTAATCCTTCAAAAATGATGCAAAACGGCATGCTATAGTATGCCGTTCGAGACCATGGGCTATAGCCCATCGCCATGGTCATAAATGATGAAAAACGAGGATTTGAATAAAAGACGAAAATGACTCCGAGACGATGGGCTATAGCCCATGGTCTCGGAGTGATTTTCGTCTTTTTTTCAAATCCTCAAAAATGATGGAAAACGGCATGCTATAGTATGCCGTTCGAGACCATGGGCTATAGCCCATCGCCATGGTCATAAATGATGAAAAACGAGGATTTGAAAAAAAGACGAAAATGACTCCGAGACGATGGGCTATAGCCCATGGTCTCGGAGTGATTTTCGTCTTTTTTTCAAATCCTCAAAAATTATGCAAAACGGCATGCTATAGTATGCCGTTCGAGACCATGGGCTATAGCCCATCGCCATGGTCATAAATGATGAAAAACGAGGATTTGAAAAAAAGACGAAAATGACTCCGAGACGATGGGCTATAGCCCATGGTCTCAGATTGATTTTCGTCTTTTTTTCAAATCCTCAAAAATGATGCAAAACGGCATGCTATAGTATGCCGTTCGAGACCATGGGCTATAGCCCATCGCCATGGTCATAAATGATGAAAAACGAGGATTTGAAAAAAAGACGAAAATGACTCCGAGACGATGGGCTATAGCCCATGGTCTCGGAGTGATTTTCGTCTTTTTTTCAAATCCTCAAAAATGATGGAAAACGGCATGCTATAGTATGCCGTTCGAGACCATGGGCTATAGCCCATCGCCATGGTCATAAATGATGAAAAACGAGGATTTGAAAAAAAGACGAAAATGACTCCGAGACGATGGGCTATAGCCCATGGTCTCAGAGTGATTTTCGTCTTTTTTTCAAATCCTCAAAAATGATGCAAAACGGCATGCTATAGTATGCCGTTCGAGACCATGGGCTATAGCCCATCGCCATGGTCATAAATGATGAAAAACGAGGATTTGAAAAAAAGACGAAAATGACTCCGAGACGATGGGCTATAGCCCATGGTCTCGGAGTGATTTTCGTCTTTTTTTCAAATCCTCAAAAATGATGCAAAACGGCATGCTATAGTATGCCGTTCGAGACCATGGGCTATAGCCCATCGCCATGGTCATAAATGATGAAAAACGAGGATTTAAAAAAAAGACGAAAATGACTCCGAGACGATGGGCTATAGCCCATGGTCTCAGATTGATTTTCGTCTTTTTTTCAAATCCTCAAAAATGATGCAAAACGGCATGCTATAGTATGCCGTTCGAGACCATGGGCTATAGCCCATCGCCATGGTCATAAATGATGAAAAACGAGGATTTAAAAAAAAGACGAAAATGACTCCGAGACGATGGGCTATAGCCCATGGTCTCGGAGTGATTTTCGTCTTTTTTTCAAATCCTCAAAAATGATGCAAAACGGCATGCTATAGTATGCCGTTCGAGACCATGGGCTATAGCCCATCGCCATGGTCATAAATGATGAAAAACAAGGATTTGAAAAAAAAGACGAAAATGACTCCGAGACGATGGGCTATAGCCCATGGTCTCGGAGTGATTTTCGTCTTTTTTTTTAATCCTTCAAAAATGATGCAAAACGGCATGCTATAGTATGCCGTTCGAGACCATGGGCTATAGCCCATCGCCATGGTCATAAATGATGAAAAACGAGGATTTGAAAAAAAGACGAAAATGACTCCGAGACGATGGGCTATAGCCCATGGTCTCTGAGTGATTTTCGTCTTTTTTTCAAATCCTCAAAAATGATGCAAAACGGCATGCTATAGTATGCCGTTCGAGACCATGGGCTATAGCCCATCGCCATGGTCATAAATGATGAAAAACGAGGATTTGAAAAAAAGACGAAAATGACTCCGAGACGATGGGCTATAGCCCATGGTCTCGGAGTGATTTTCGTCTTTTTTTCAAATCCTCAAAAATGATGGAAAACGGCATGCTATAGTATGCCGTTCGAGACCATGGGCTATAGCCCATCGCCATGGTCATAAATGATGAAAAACGAGGATTTGAAAAAAAGACGAAAATGACTCCGAGACGATGGGCTATAGCCCATGGTCTCGGAGTGATTTTCGTCTTTTTTTCAAATCCTCAAAATGATGCAAAACGGCATGCTATAGTATGCCGTTCGAGACCATGGGCTATAGCCCATCGCCATGGTCATAAATGATGAAAAACGAGGATTTGAAAAAAAGACGAAAATGACTCCGAGACGATGGGCTATAGCCCATGGTCTCAGATTGATTTTCGTCTTTTTTTCAAATCCTCAAAAATGATGGAAAACGGCATGCTATAGTATGCCGTTCGAGACCATGGGCTATAGCCCATCGCCATGGTCATAAATGATGAAAAACGAGGATTTGAAAAAAAGAAGAAAATGACTCCGAGACGATGGGCTATAGCCCATGGTCTCAGAGTGATTTTCGTCTTTTTTTCAAAATCCTCAAAAATGATGCAAAACGGCATGCTATAGTATGCCGTTCGAGACCATGGGCTATAGCCCATCGCCATGGTCATAAATGATGAAAAACGAGGATTTAAAAAAAGACGAAAATGACTCCGAGACGATGGGCTATAGCCCATGGTCTCGGAGTGATTTTCGTCTTTTTTTCAAATCCTCAAAAATGATGCAAAACGGCATGCTATAGTATGCCGTTCGAGACCATGGGCTATAGCCCATCGCCATGGTCATAAATGATGAAAAACGAGGATTTGAAAAAAAGACGAAAATGACTCCGAGACGATGGGCTATAGCCCATGGTCTCGGAGTGATTTTCGTCTTTTTTTCAAATCCTCAAAAATGATGGAAAACGGCATGCTATAGTATGCCGTTCGAGACCATGGGCTATAGCCCATCGCCATGGTCATAAATGATGAAAAACGAGGATTTGAAAAAAAGACGAAAATGACTCCGAGACGATGGGCTATAGCCCATGGTCTCAGGAGTGATTTTCGTCTTTTTTTCAAATCCTCAAAAATGATGCAAAACGGCATGCTATAGTATGCCGTTCGAGACCATGGGCTATAGCCCATCGCCATGGTCATAAATGATGAAAAACGAGGATTTGAAAAAAAGACGAAAATGACTCCGAGACGATGGGCTATAGCCCATGGTCTCAGAGTGATTTTCGTCTTTTTTTCAAATCCTCAAAAATGATGCAAAACGGCATGCTATAGTATGCCGTTCGAGACCATGGGCTATAGCCCATCGCCATGGTCATAAATGATGAAAAACGAGGATTTGAAAAAAAGACGAAAATGACTCCGAGACGATGGGCTATAGCCCATGGTCTCAGAGTGATTTTCGTCTTTTTTTCAAATCCTCAAAAATGATGGCAAAACGGCATGCTATAGTATGCCGTTCGAGACCATGGGCTATAGCCCATCGCCATGGTCATAAATGATGAAAAACGAGGATTTGAAAAAAAGACGAAAATGACTCCGAGACGATGGGCTATAGCCCATGGTCTCGAGTGATTTTCGTCTTTTTTTCAAATCCTCAAAAATGATGCAAAACGGCATGCTATAGTATGCCGTTCGAGACCATGGGCTATAGCCCATCGCCATGGTCATAAATGATGAAAAACAAGGATTTGAAAAAAAGACGAAAATGACTCCGAGACGATGGGCTATAGCCCATGGTCTCGGAGTGATTTTCGTCTTTTTTTCAAATCCTCAAAAATGATGCAAAACGGCATGCTATAGTATGCCGTTCGAGACCATGGGCTATAGCCCATCGCCATGGTCATAAAGATGAAAAACAAGGATTTGAAAAAAAAGGCGAAAAATGACTCTCGAGACGATGGGCTATAGGCCCATGGTCTCGGAGTGATTTTCGTCTTTTTTTTCAAATCCTCAAAAATGATGCAAAACGGCATGCTATAGTATGCCGTTCGAGACCATGGGCTATAGCCCATCGCCATGGTCATAAAGATGAAAACAAGGATTTGAAAAAAAAGG